>NC_053154.1:161596662-161869162 GCF_016835505.1 Polypterus senegalus
GTAAGGAATGAGCCTGCGAAATTTTAGCCTTCTACCTACACGGGAAGTTGGAGAATTAGTGACGTTTGGAAAATTCAATATGGCAGCCGACAGTGGCGTCATACCACCGAAATAAGTACGTACATCGGTTTTGGTTAGCGCAAGGAAGCCACCTACCAAATTTCGTGAAGATGGGGTCAGCCTTCTACCTACACGGGAAGTTGGAAAATTAGTGACGTTGGAAAGTTCAATATGGCGGCCGACAGTGGTGTCATACCATCGAAATATGTACGTACATCGGTTTCGGTTAGCGCAGGGAAGCCGCCTACCAAATTTCGTGAAGATGGGGCCATAAATAAGAAAGTTCAACATGGCGGACGTTGTCGACCGTTATCGACCGTTATGACCGTTACGCGTAGAATTTCGAAATAAAACGTGCTTAACTTCTGTAAGTAAGCTGTAAGGAATAAGCCTGCCAAATTTCAGCCTTCTACCTACACGGGAAGTTGGAGAATTAGTGATGAGTCAGTGAGTGAGTGAGTGAGTCAATCAGTCAGTCAATCAGTGAGGGCTTTGCCTTTTATTAGTATAGATATATGTACATACATATATACAGTATATTTAATGTATAATATACAGAAAATGGTTTGTTTTCCTTGCATGCACTTTGTACTTTTACAGAAAGATATCTGTTACAACTTTAAAGTATCCTGAGGACTGAGGTGCTGATGCACTGCTTCTCTTTTAATTACACTCAACCTGTGGAAGCTCAGGTAGCGTCCCACATACATTTGATCTGCCAGTTACAGTGACTTCCTACCTGTGCATGGTATCTGCTGGTGTTTTGTGAAATTGTACAGTGGAACCTCAGTTCACGACCATAATTCGTTCCAAAACTCTGGTCGTAAATGAGTTGGTTGTGAACCAAAGCAATTTCCCCCATAGGATTGTATGTAAATACAATTAATCCATTCCAGACCGTATGAACTGTATGTAAATATGTAAATATATGTAAAGATTAAGCACAAATATAGTTAATTACACCATAGATTGCACAGTGTAATAGTAAAAAATGTAAAAACATTGAATAACACTGACACAAAACACCCAGGCTCCCTGCTCAGCTATACACTCGCGCTCTCTCTCTCTGTAGCACACCTCCCCACCACACCCCCCCTCTGTCAACAGCACGCGGGAACATTTGAACAAATCTGAACTTTAATTTAAAAACCAACCACAAGCAACCAAAAAAGTAACAAGATCACGCCATTTTAGCCTTAGAGCCCGATCGCTGTAAACACTTTTTTTAAAATTAATTTTAAGCACAGCGGAAAAAAGGAACACTTGAAAAAAGAGAAAAGTAACATTGCAACAATTCACGCTACGAACTGAAAAATTAACTTTTGAAAAATCAGTTATTATCAAAAACCACCAAGAAAACTAACCTTGCATGAGTCGAGTTCTGGCATGAAGTGAGGAGGAAGAGTCTGGCTCCACAATGGAGGGATGTTTTCCTTCAGGTGTTTTCTCTCTTGTGATTTCTTGGGTTTCTGGTGTTTTTAGCTGTTTAGCTGGTGGGAGCTAAAGTATCATGCAGCCATTCCAAAAACAAAGTCCTTGTGACCCAACCCTTCGTATTTGCCCTCCACATTACTGGCAGTCCGGCTTTGTTTACATTGTACTGCTTGAAAGCACGAGGGTTCTCAAATTGGTAAATGAGTAAACTGGTAAACAGTTTTTCCACCTCTTCCAGCACTTGAAGCCTCTGCCTGGTTAACTCTGTAACTCCTTTTGCAATATCAGCTGCTTTAATAGATTCTTTCTGCTTTAGAATAGTCGAAATCATAGATTTTGACTTCTTGTACTCTGCGGCAAGATCAGTAACACGAACGCCACGCTCAAACTTTTCAATAATTTCTTTCTTTACTTCGATTTCAATTTTCTTCAAAACTTTCTTCTCACCACTCTTCACTTGCTTAGAAGCCATAGTTAACTGCAAAAGCACACGAAATAGTAGAGCACAAAAAGAGTGCAGGTAAAGCATGCATGTTTGACTGAGAACAATGAACAGGGAGCGGCTCTGCTTAAATGAACCAGCCAGGCAGGCACACGGCTTGCTCGCTCTCTCTCTCTCTCTCTCTTTTTCTCTCAGCTGAAGGCAGGCAGTACGTGCACGTGAACCATCCCCCAACTCCACCCCCCGGCACAGGCAGGCAGGCAGGCAGACAGGCAGGCAAACACGTGCAGCAATCTTCCCCTCGCTCGCTCTCTCTCTCTCTCTCTCTCAGCAGCAGGCAGGCAGTCTGACCGAGAACAATGCAACACGTGTGGAATTATCGGCGCACACAAACCGAAAGGGAAACTGGCTTGTTCGTATACTGAGTGTGTGGTTGTGAACCGAGGCAAAAGTTTGGCGAACTTTTTGGTCATGAACCGAGTTGTACGTGAACCGAGACGTTCGTGAACCGAGGTTCCACTGTATTGGATGTCTGTTGCAGTGAGTAGCAGATACAGAGATACAGGAGGTGAAAAACAGCAAAATATATAAATTAGTATAACTGCTGTGAGGGTAAAATTGATACAGTAAATTTATTTGTTGAAGTTGTATAGAATATTTCTTTGTTTAAGATTGATAAGTTTATAGATTCACCAATGCTTTTCAATGGGAAGTTTTGAAAATTTAAAGCTGTGTGCAGTGCTATCTGTTCGAGATATCTCAACTTCAAGTTTATTTGAAGAATAAGTGGACACATTTCAACAAAACGGGAGTTGTTTCATGTGAACAGACATACAGACATGGGCTATCGCCGTAGGTGCTTTGCGCATTATATGCAAACACACCTAAAAGAAAGGAATGTTTCAAAAAATGCTAAGGCAGCAAGTGTTCTTTATTGTTGGGCTTATTTTGTACAAAGTGTTCAAAGCTGTCAAGGGTTACAACATGAATTAACAGATGGAGTTTAAACAGAAAATGTGCTCAATACAAATGCAATAGTGCATTGTATTTTTAGCTATATCACTGCAGAGGTAATTTGGCAGAAGGTTTAAAACATGTATTTGTTCGTTCTTAATTCATCTGTTTCTAAAAAAAATTAGCAATAAAATTTTAAGCTTTAATTGTTTTAAGCAACTTCCTTTTTGCATATTCTCAGGCTTAACTTGTGTTGTATTGATATGCCATGTCACAAACAAAATATTTGTTTATGAGCAAATGTCTGAAAGAATATTTTCTAACATGACATGAAATTCTGAATTGTTACAAATATCTTAATCGGTGAATCAGTTTTGACTTTTGAAAAAAAAAAAAACCCTTTCCCTTGTATTGTTACTGATAATATACAAGATAGTTTTCAGAAGAAAATCCAATGGAATTAGTGGAACTCACATAAGAACATGTTTTGGTGTCCAATAAGGAATAGCATTTTTGTGATTTGCAGGCTGCACAGGGAACTCTATCATCTATCATAGAGCAATATCATCCTTCTGAAGGTTTGGTGAAGAAGCTTTTCCATTCATTGTATGTACTATGCAACCATTGGTTTCTGCAGTGTGATTCTATTGAAGTGGCCTTTTAGAGGGTTTTTTTTCCCTCCAAGGTTCACTCTTTCTTTCATATGATGAAAATTTTTATTTTTATAATTTATGTACTGCTTTCTTTCTGAAGTACTTTACACTTTGATTTAGATAAGAAATTGAGGATGGACAAAAGTGGTTTGTGTGACTGCTTTCCAGTTCCAAGGCACTAGTTCTAAATCATGACTGGCGTGTGTAGTGTTTGCATATTCTTCCCATGTCTAACTTTTTTTCCCTACATTCCATTGAATAGGGATCAAGTTGATTGCAAAATTAAAATCAGGATGGTTCCAAGTTTGTGTGCGTGTGTGCTGCTGTAGACCGCTGTTTTGTCCAGGGTTATTTCCTGCTGTGCACCTGATGCTGCTGAGGCTGTCCGTCGCCCAAAACTGGACTTAGCAAGTCTAGAAAATTAACCAGTAGTTTAGTTAAAAAAAACTTGTTCAGATACTATTGATTGTATTGTGAAACAGTAATAGTGCTTTAGGGCCACTTGTAACATAGTTCATTGGTACAAGAGATCAGAGTGCTAATTAGAAATGGTTACATACATTTCACTCAGCTTTTTATACTGTAAATGTTTTTAAAATTAATTTTATTGTAATCATTCCATACAAATCGATCAATTTTTACAAAAAATAGGATTGAGAAAAAGTCAACCTCCACCCCTGTAAATTTTTTAAGTATACATTCGATACATATATTAAATATGACATATTCTTGTATCATCAGTGCTGTTCAGTGTTTTGCATTGACGGATTTCAAACAATTTGCTTTATCACCTAACTGAACTTTCCATTCCAATTGTTGTGAGTGTACATTTTCATTGAATTACTACTTTCTGCTTGCATGCAAAAGGAACCAAAGAAGCAAATCAAGAATATGTCAGCAGCATTTTGAACCTGTTTCCATCTATTTAAAATTTGCCCAGGAAGACTTTTGATGTGAACATTATAGTGCCTTGTTCTGTGGTGTTTTATTATTTTGCATAATTGGTGAATGGCCACTTTTTTGATTATATTGACAGCTTTTTAATTCCTTTGCAGATCCTAACTTTAAAGTAAACTAATCAGATTTTCCAAATTTTACATATGTATATAATGAAGATAGATAGATTGAGAGATGGATATATAGTCCCTTAATTTCATTTTTTTCTGTAGGCGTTTCAAGCTCTAAGATAGATCCAGCATATTTTTTGTTCCCATGGTACAGTGCCCTCTAGTGGCTGTGGAGTTGTACTGCAGTGGAAAAATTAGTTAAAAGGTTACATTTCTAACTGAGAGAACAGCTGGCAGAAAGATGGATTAGGTATACTCCTTTGCTTAAATTTTTTAATTCCTGCCTTGATATCCCAAAAAATGCTCTTTTACAGAGATAAATCCAGCCAGAAAAATCTAGTTTTATGATGTGCGTCAGTCCCTCATGCATGCATTTGTTAACTGAAGGCGTATTCTAGTCTTGTTTTTATTAATTTGCTCTCATGTGAGTAGGTAATAGCTAAACTTAAAACTGCCACTGTTGCTTTTCTTTTTCCCTTTGGTAGTGACTGAAATAAAAAGTGCAAATGCTGATCTCTACGAATGAGATTACTTAACTGCTTGACACATCCAGTCTATTCAGAGCACATTCTAGAGCAGGATATTCAGTTTCTCAATTGAGTGTGCCATGCTCCTGAGAGCAATGACTTGAAGAACAATGTTTTGCACTGTAGCTACTTTTAACCAAGAAAAGACAAAGAAGAGAAAACATTAATGACCTGACTTTAGCAGAGAACAAAGATTATTTGGAATAAGCAGTATTTAACAGTTGGTCCTTTGTTACAACACAAGTGACAAGGTTTATATAATGACACAATCATTTCTAATTTTTTTCTTTACTTATTAAGGATGTTTCTGAAGAGTATTAGCATAGATGCAATGTTGAAATAAATAGAAAAGAATGTAAGAGATACAAATTTAAGATGTATATCCTTCATCACCTACTGATCAGCCTATTTTTTCCATTTGTGGATATATGTTGACATTGCTCTTGGAAAATACAGAATCCATGTCACTGTGGTCTTTGCCATAACATTTTAACCAGCATTTTCATTACTTCAAGGTTCTTGTATTCTCCAGTGTGTTGACAGAATGAGTTCTACTGCATTTGTTTTAATCTGAGGTTTGACCTTTTACTGACTACAATTTATCTGAGATATGTGCTTGTAGGCATTTTATACAAGATACCAATGGATGATTCTCAGTTGAGAGGAGCTTCACTGTGAATTCTCATATAGCCAAATTGCAGTAGTTTATGACCTCTGTCCTATTTATATGCACTCAACAGCTGTCATTAGACAATTTCAACAACATCTCTACCAATAATAAAGTAGATTTGAACAGTTATTAAAAGTCAGGCAGTATAATGGATGATTCTCAGTTGAGAAGAGCTTCACTGTGAATTCTTAAATATAGCCAGATTGCAGTTGTTTATGACCTCTGTCCTATTTATGTGCACTCAACAGCTGTTATTAGACAATTTCAGCAACATCTCCACCAATAATAAAGTAGATTTGAACAGTTATTAAAAGTCAGACAGTATAACAGTTTAAGAATTTTGGCATGAATCCAAGACTGGTGCCAGATCACAATCACTTGGCAGTATAATCGAAACTCTTACTAAGAAGTGCTTCTGTGAGAAACTTGTGAGAGTTTATTAATGGGACTTGATGGAATTATTTGTCTATCTTTCCCCTCCTTTATTATAGCTGTGGTACAGTGTGTTTAGATTCATTGCAGATAGCTGAATGAAACAGCCCAGCAACAGGTGTTTTGAGCCGATGACATTTCAGTTAGACATGATGATAACATTTCCCCAGAAAAGACAGCTAAATATATAAGAACATTTCATAGGTTGAACAAGCAGGTCAAATAGTTTTTCTCACTGGCTGAGGTGTTCATTTTGTTGCATTCAGTTCACATCCATTATGTAGTATTTCCCGAGACTGTTTTACATTGTCATTACAAGCCTGACTTTATGCTTTCCATAGCAATTAAGATGTACAGTACAGTGCTTTCATAGAAGGGCACTAATTATTTATTACCAGAAGAGGTCAGCATTATCTGAAATGATTCTTAGGAGTGTGCAACCACATAAAGCCAGTCTTTAGACTAATATTTGCACTGTATGTTGGGAGTAAAATAAGTATGATTAGTTATTTAGGTGAACTGGAGATGTCTAGTTGGTCTGATATATGTGTTAATGTGCCATTTGTTGTATTGGTGCCTCATTTTGGGTTGGTTCCTGCATTGCTGCTGCTGTAAACTCTGGTTCCTCATGATCCTGAATTGGATTAGATTAGCTCTGTGTCCAGTGGGGAGAGTTAGCTCCACAAATGGAGCAAGTTTAATGCTGGAAAATGTGCTCTGCAATGGTTGTTCTGTGTAAAGTACTGTCATAAAGCCACAATAACAACAAAAATACTTACTTGAACTCCTCCACTTGGGGCAGGATCTCTCCCCCAACCCTGAGATAAGATAAGCTTTCAAGGGCTTGCATTTGTAATCTATTTAGTTAGCCAGTAAAAGGTGTCATTTCACCCTACTTTCTCCTATATCAATCTATGGCTAACACGGTACAACACTCTACTGCTATGGACTCTACTGTAATACTAGTGTATTCTGTGTTGCCTTAATTGTCATACTCCTTGCTTACATTTATAATTGCTTCTTGTTCTCCAAACTCTGTTAAACAGATTTCAGCATTTTATGCAGCTAAATCTTTCATCGTCATCTGACTGGCTGTAACTGTTCCCCCTGTCTTTAAAATCCCAGGCTCTAATATTTTCATTAGTGTGTACAGTGCTGCAAAGTTGGTTTAGCTAACTGATCATAGTAGCTCTTTTTGTACTGTTATCTCTGTTTTCTCTTTATGTTTACTTCCATGTAATTTCATTACTTCCATTTGAGTCACCTTCTTATTCATATTCGTAGTGGCTAATCAATGTCTGGCAATGGCTATTGGTTGTGTATCACAGTCTTGAAGGCGTTGATATACAGTAAATTAATATTGTTCTAAATATTTCTATGATGGTTCACACATTATATCACAGTATTTAATTAAATTCTCACTAGCAATATTACCTGCTGCATTAACATGTTTTTGGCATGTCTGACCCCTGTCTGATTAGTTTCCAATCCTCTCTAAACAGCAAAAAGAAACATGGAACCTAATCTGTAGTCAACAATTATACACTGTTACAATGCAAAAATTAGAATTTACCATGTTCCTCGTGCCTTTTCACTTGGACATGAGACTTTTTATCTTCATTTTTATTTCTGTTATTGTGTCCTAAATCCTTCTCTACATACTGTCATTCTCGCTTCTCATCAGCGTGAAATGTTCTTTCTTGCCACTCTAGCAACCCAAACTCTATGGAAAACCCTAGAGTTTGTCACTTTTGAGAGTTGTTGTTTCTTAGTTTTTAATTTAATCCCCTCTGAACCACCCTAATGCCTAATCAATTGTGTTACAATTAAAACCACTGAGAACTGATCTGCCTTTGGGCTCAGTTGGTTATTTGGTTGTTCTTTTTATTCTTCGAGCCTGCTGAGGCAATGTGGTTAGTTTGCTATTGGTTACCTACTGGTTTTGTTTTGTCCTTAGGCTCTTATTGAGGGGTTAAGTTGTTGGGTGTGGGTTACACTATTCCCCCTTGGATTGGCTTGCCTTTAGGTTTTTTGTGTACACATTTTGCTACAATAAAAAATTGATCACTTAAAGAAAAAATAATTTATCACTTATACAGATCCTGAAATTAAATATTTTAACCATGAAAGGATATTTTTCTACATTGTCCGTATGATTTTGCTGATTAATGTTATCAGTTTATGCCTTTGGCAAATAAGGATACATGAAAAGTGCTCACAACAATATTAATTCAAAATACAAAATTGCCATGACCTGTGTGAGTGTGTGTCTGTTTATTTATATATATGTGTGTATGTGTGTGTGTATACATATATATTTGTGTGTGTGTAGTGTGTGTATCAATGTGTGCGTCTGTGTATAAATGTGTGTATGTGTATATATACCATATGTATTTGAGTGTACATATACAGTACATATATATGTATATACTGCAGATATACTGTATGTAGATTTTCGTATACAAATTAAATTCTTTGAGCATGTAAATATCAATAAATTAATTGCAATGGAGAAAAGCAAACCAAAATTCTAATTTTGGCACTCTAACTTCCCTGAATCAGGTAGGCACCCACGTGATCTGCAAGCAGTTCACAGTGCCTCGTGCACATGGTATAGGGAAATATTGAGAAATGGTGTGAAATAAGATATGACAGTGAGTTTATCATTGGTGATGACAGATTCACTTCAAAGCTCTGGTCCAAGATGTGGAAGCAACAAAATAGCAGTGACACCAACTGGTACTGAAGAGATTTAGTAATAACTAATTAAATTAATTGATTCTGTAATTTTAAAAAACAGAAACAGTCTTACTCACAATATGATGAAGGGTGAGGAGCCATGTTTAAATAATGGAACTACATGATTGTATTTGCTCTACAAGACAAAAATTAAAAGAGCACTATCACTTTTGTCACAATGATTGTTACATTAGTTAAGGACATGAAATCAAATGACACTTTATTTTCTTCTCAGACCACCCTTCACTTTTCTCACAGTCTTGTGAGTTGTGTATCATCCCCATTTTATGTTTGAGTTTTTTCAGCATTGCATGCTTCCACAGAGACAGGGATGATGTTGTCCTACTTGTTTAACTCCTAAACTGAAGGTCCACCCTCTGTAGCCTACTTTGCATAAGAGGCTTGTGGGCTAGAGAATCTAGGCATTTGTTTTCACTCTGTTCATGACATCCATAGACATAAGTGATGAAAGCACCTGATTTTAGCAAGATTGCTTGTAGGTTTTCCTACTGTGAGCATAGTTTATTTCACTGTTGATTATTCTGTGAGAGATGCCAGTCGATTATCTGAGCAAATTAACATTGTACAATACAACAGCAGTTCAAGCAGATTGTGATGTTTTAATCTGAAATGTTAGTTTGTTGCTGATGTCAGTAATATCAACCTGGTTTTCTTATAATGTGTCATTTTGTTTTTTAAAATTGTGTCATGTCAATAAATCCCTAGTAGCTGCTACAGATGAGTGCTAATCCCGGTGAGGCAGGTAGCAATTTATGATTTTTAGTTTAGCTAGTCTAGCACTTTTCAAAGTTTTTTTTGGATGGCTTTATGTTCTTCACAGTGTTGCTCTTGCTGGTATTTGCTTGATCACATCAATAGTATTCTGAAATAAATTGTGCAACTATCTTTGTTTAGATGCTTTTAAGCATTGGCAGTAAGTTGTAAGGCCATTTCATATGTTTTCCACACCCTGCCCAAAAAATATTATGAATTTGAGTGCAAGTATTTTGTTCTCTACAATTAGTGTGTTAGTCTGATCAATTGGCTCTGACTATAAGACAAGAATGCTATATGTGTTGCACCCTTTTTTAAGATTATGATGCAGTGTAAGAGGTATGCATCTTGACAATAGAATAAGTGCTTTGTATTAGAGTCAAAGCAGATGGTACACATAGCAGGAAAAATAGACAGATTCAGGTGATGTGAGATCTTCCAAAACCTGGTCATATTTCTGTAGCCGATATACTCAGAGATAACACTGTCCTAAAGATATTCAAGTGTAAACAGATTTTCTGACTTAGCATTGGAGGTACACAAGTATCACCAAAGTAGAAATACATAAAAAATTTCTTGACTTTGTTTTTTATTCAATCTGTGCTCACCACAACAGTTTGCATTTTGGGCTGCATAGTTTCTTTTTTCTCTTTAAACTTTAGAATATATTTTAGCAAACTGATTAAACTGAATAATTTAACTTGCATGTATACTCTGTTAGTCTGTAAAACTTTGTATTTATGATATTGTTTCTTTGTGTCAGAATGGCATGTACTTAGTGTGTACCTCTGCCTCAGTAGGAGCAATGTACACTTGCTAAATGGTTCTGTTCATTTTTTGTTTGCTTGTTTATCTATTTACTAAGCTGCATTCCTGATTTTCATTCATTTGCTTCCACTGTACAGGTATATGTCTCAGGTTTTTGACTTGTTGTCATTTCCTACGTTTTTCTTTTTTTTCCTCTAAGGACTACACATCTCTTGAGCTCTGTACTCTGCTACTTACTATTGGCTGTATGTACACTTAACTTATTGCTTGCTGTTTAGAATGTTGGTTCTCGTTTTAACATTTTACTTTACTGAAGTCTATCAATGTCTTCTTTTGTTTTACCCAGCAGTGTCTTTCCATGTCCTTACTGTTATATAATTACATTCTTTAACTAGCTGAGGAATCTAAGTCATAGTATACTCAAAACAAACGATTAACATCCTGATGAAGTTTCTTTTGAGGAAATATTTATTGTAATTATTCAGTTTTTCATAAGTGGTCATAATGGGTTTTCTGTACTTTCCCTTCATTTGCTGTGAATTTCTTTCCTTCTTCCTCAGATACATTTTAGTGGGTTCCAGCATTGCTTGGCTTGTCTCTTTTCTTTAGGCAAACAATATAATATTATTACCACATGTTGCCTGAACATGCCATATGACTGATATTTCAGACTATCTGCAATCCTGAGACTCAGGAATTATTCATTTGATCTTTTAAAAGCAATTTTTTTCATTTGCGTGCCTCTCTTTTCACTTCATGTCAAATACCATTCACTATGGCACTATGTTTTGTTTTACATACCTAGTGGCAAGATAGAATTGCCTTCTAAACATATTTTTTAACATATATAGTCTGTGTGCATAGATGACAGTTTCCATATAATAACTGAATTTTTTAATATTTTTAACATTTGCAATGGGGATATTTATAAACAACTGATTCTGTGGTTAGCATATAGCGGGTTGGATAATGGATGGATGACTTTGGCAGTATCTTCAAATGTTTTAGACAATATTCTTCAAAAATACTTGCACACACGTGTTTTGGATATTTTCTTTTTAACCTTGCTGTTACATGAAAGATTTTACTATGAAAATGAGAAGGATCAAATAATTGAGAGTGGGATAGTGTGTATATTTAAATACTTCACCGATTCAGCATTTTCTTTGTCTGTTGAGGTTTAACTGGGAATGTAAATCGGAATACATGCTATTTAATATACACTTGTATTCTAACAGGACTATTCACTTGTAATGATGCTTTGACACACTTCAAAATGAAAACTAGTACCTAGAATGGTTCTGCATTTAATTTCAGAGTTAACGATATTCATGAGAAAGTAGCTGCTTTGTTTGTTAAATAGCTTTTTGCCTGAGTTTGAATGCTTGACCACATGCCAAGGAATCTTTATGTACTGGATATTCTTTTACCAGCTGTCCCACAGGCCAAGGGGTTTGTGGGAGTGTAGAGTACAGCTAAAATGTCATGAAGCATAGCCAGCAGCAAGTGTGTGAGTTATTTATACAAGAGGGTGGGTAGATGAGAGGCAACGAAGTGTGTAGTCCTGGCTAGGCATTATGCCTTTTCTGCTCTCAAAACATGTTTTTCTTTGCTGATGAAGCATATGTTGCAGCATATGGCATATGTATAGGCAGGATTTCTTTCTTAACAAATATTGTTGTATGCAATGCCTTCATAAACAGTACTGTCACAAACACCTTTAAAAGTAAAATTACTTATAAGCCAAAACATGTCAATCACATCATGCTTTTTTGCATAGTATTTAGTTGTTAGTTTAGTTGACAAAGCAAGCTGTCATTAAATATGCAGAAGACACCAGAGTGAAAAGGTGTAACAAATAAGTAGGAAGAGGCGAAATATTATTTTGAGGGAAAAAATGAAAACATTTAGTGTAGTGTAGTTATGCAATCCACAGGGCTTTAGAGCACAGGACCCACGCCAATGTGAAAATCCTCAAATATGTTTTGGGACTGTAATTACTGTTTTCTAAGTTAATTGTGCTATATAAGATGCAAAAAGTTGTGGAAAATCTGACACAGCATGATCTCTGCTCAGTCAAATAAAGTTTGTAAGACTGGCAGCTGAGACAAAGATGTATAGTGTCCTTCAGACAAAGGGTGTAGTTCAGCAGTTCTTTATTGAACTATAATTTTTTTACAAAATGTAACTTGTAATAAATTTGTATGTATATTATGGTAGTAAGCAACAAAAAGGATTAATATTACAGATAGAAAATAAATCCAAGAAAACACTGAGCATAAAACAATAAACCCGGCATAGTCCAGTTTTTGCAGAAGCAGATGGTGGTGGTGATATACTGTACAGTAGTTATGAAATGAAATTCCCTGTAAACAGCCTCCTGAAAATTATGTAAAGCTTTGTCCTACTGTGATGCCAATATATGTGAAGATTAGTAGAAGTTGGAAATGCTCCCAGGAGATGATGTTTCCCAACACAGACAAAATTGCATGAACATGCAGTCACAAAACAAGAACATAAATGTAGAGAAAACTCTCATCTGAGGGGTATAATTGTAATCCAATTGAGTAATGAAGCATTAAAACAAACAGACATCACTGACTGTGATCCGCTTATCATGTTATGGCTGACTTTTAAATCTAGTGCCCTCATCCTTCACCCAGTTACTGTCAAAGTTGCCCATTGACCCAGTACTCCTGGGGTTGCTGGGATGACAGTTGACAGTTCTTTTAAGATAGGGATGAAAGATTTGGCAAGCTTTGTGGACAAGGATGCTAATAAAGCATCTGCTTGCCAACTAGGAGCAAAGATGCTCATACTGTTGTTAAAGTGAACGAAGAGCACTTCAGCAGACCAGGTCAGGCAGAGGGTGGTAACCCTTGCAACTGTGGAGGGTGACCTTGAAATAAATTGATCGCAGACAGGAAGCCAGCATTATTCATCCCAAATACTATAAATATTAGTAGGCTTGGAATTTTGTATATAGCCCCTGACCATGAATACCCTGGGCTAAAATGGTCCTCCAACTTACAAAAGGGGTCTTGATACAGGAAAAATGCTTAAGGAAATGTTTTTCTGAATTAGAGGAATTAGAATAGAGACAGAAGAAGAATATGTGATACTGTATATTACACTAAACTGCAATAAGCAGTGGCTATAGAGCTTAGTTTTCCTTATATATGGTAATTGTTAATTATTGTCCTTCCCTATTATTTTTGACTTGTTTTTGTAAAATACTCCATTCTTCAAAAGACTATGACATTTTAGTATTTTTGTTTTAGGTTGGGTCAACCTTAGATAGTACTACTGAATAACTGTACCTTAAAACCACCAGAAAATATACAGATGACTGGGGTGTTTTCTCATAGCACACTGATACTTTCATATGTCTAAGTATACTGTAAACTTTCATGAATTACATTTAAATAAATGTTCGGAAGTTACTCTACAAAGAAAATCCTTTGTTCTATAATTGTAAAATATATATAAAAGAGGTAATTTTCTATCAGGATAGAGCAAGAGAAAGGACATTTGTGTCCATAAGTTGTTTGACATTTCTAGAAATCATCACTTGTCAGTTGATAAACAATTTTTTTAATCACAAATGAACTTAACGTAACGTGGGTGCTCCTTCCCATGGGCTCACCACCTATGGGAGGGGCCAAGGAGGTCAGGTGCAGTGTGAGTTGGGTGGTGGCCAGAGGCGGGGACCTTGGCGGTCTGATCCTCGGCTACAGAAACTGCCTCTTGGGACGTGGAATGTCACCTCTCTGAAGGGGAAGGAGCCTGAGCTAGTGCGCGAGGTGAGAGGTTCCGGCTAGATATAGTCGGACTCACCTCGACGCACAGCTTGGACTGGAACCAATCTCCTTGAGAGGGGCTGGACTCTCTACCACTCTGGAGTTGCCCCCGGTGAGAGGCGCCGAGCAGGTGTGGGCATACTTATTGCCCCCCGACTTGGAGCCTGTGCATTGGGGTTTACCCGGTGGAGAGAGGGTGGCCTCCCTCCGCCGGGTGGGGAAGGGTCCTGACTGTTGTTTGTGCATATGCGCCGAACAGCTGTTTGGAGTATCCACCCTTTTTGGAGTCTCTGGAGGGGGTGCTAGAGGGCATACCTTCTGGGATTCCCTCGTTTTGCTGGGAGACTTCAATGCTCACGGGGCAATGACAGTGAGACCTGAAAGGGCGTGATTGGGAGGAATGGCCCCCCCCCGATCTGAACCCGAGCGGTGTTTTGTTATTGGACTTCTGTGCTCGCCACGGATTGTCCATGACGAACACCATGTTCAAGCATAAGGGTGTTCATATGTGCACTTGGCACCAGGACACCCTAGGCCTCAGGTCGATGATCGACTTTGTGGTCGTGTCGGGACTTGCGGCCATATGTCTTGGACACTTGGGTGAAGAGAGGGGCGGAGCTGTCAACTGATCACCACCTGGTGGTGAGTTGGCTTCGATGGTGGGGAAGATGCGGTCAGACCTGGTAGGCCCAAGCGTGTTGTGAGGGTCTGCTGGGAACGGCTGGCAGAGTCCCCTGTCAGAAGTAGCTTCAACTCCCACCTCGGCAGAACTTCAACCACGCCCCGAGGGAGGTGGGGACATTGAGTCGAATGGGCCATGTTCCGTGCCTCTGTTGTTGAGGCGGCTGACCGGAGCTGTGGCCGCAAGGTGGTCGGTGCCTGTCGCGGCGGCAATCCCCAACCCGTTGGTGGACACCAGCGGTGAGGGATGCCGTCAAGCTGAAGAAGGAGTCCTATAGGACTTTTTGTCCTGTGGGTCTCTGGAGGCAGCTGATAGGTACCGCAGGCCAAGCGGAATGCGGCTTCGTTGTTGCTGAGGCAAAACTCGGGCATGGAGAACGACTTTGGACGGCTTCGAGGAGATTCTGGTCCACCGTCCGGCGTCTCAGGAGGGGAAGCAGTGCAGTGTCAACACCGTATATGGTGGGGATGGTGCGCTGCTGACCTCGACTCAGGGCGTTGTGGGTCGGTGGGGGGAGTACTTTGAAGACCTCCTCAATCCCACTAACATGCCTTCCAATGAGGAAGCAGAGCCTGGGGATTCTGAGGTGGGCTCTCCCATCTCTGGGACTGAAGTCACCGAGGTGGTCAAAAAACTCCTTGGTGGCAGGGGTGGATGAGATACCGAGTTCCTTAAGGCTCTGGATGTTGTAGGACTGTCTTGGTTGACACGCCTCTGCAACATCGCATGGACATCGGGACAGTGCCTCTGGATTGGCAGACGGGGTGGTGGTCCCCTCTTTAAAAGGGGACCGGAGGGTGTGTTCCAACTATAGAGGGATCACACTCCTCAGCCTCCCTGGAAAAGTCTATTCGGGGGTTCTGGAGAGGAGGGTCCGTCGGATAGTCAACCTCGGATTCAGGAGGAACAGTGTGGTTTTCGCCCTGGTCGCGGAACAGTGGACCAGCTCTTCACCCTTAGCAGGTCCTGGAGGGTGCATGGGAGTTTGCCCAACCAGTCTACATGTGTTTTGTGGACTTGGAAAAGGCATTCACCGTGTCCCTCGGGAATCCTGTGGGGGTGCTCGGGAGTATGGGGTACGGACCCCTGATAAGAGCTGTTCGGTCCCTGTACAACCGTGTCAGAGCTTGGTCCGCATTGCCGCAGTAAGTCGAGCCCGCTTCCAGTGAGAGTTGGACTCCGCCAGGGCTGCCCTTTGTCACCGATTCTGTTCATAACTTTTATGGACAGAATTTCTAGGCGCAGCCAGGGTGTTGAAGGGGTCCGGTTTGGTGGACTCAGGATTGGGTCACTGCTTTTGCAGATGATGTTGTCCTGTTTGCTTCATCAGGCGTGATCTTCAGCTCTCTGGATCGGTTCGCAGCTGAGTGTGAAGCGGCTGGGATGAGAATCAGCACCTCCAAATCCGAGACCATGGTCCTCAGCGGAAAAGGGTGGAGTGCCCTCTCAGGGTTGGGGAGATCCTGCCCCAAGTGGAGGAGTTCAAGTATCTCGGGTCTTGTTCACGAGTGAGGGAAGAATGGATCGTGAGATTGACAGGCGGATCGGTGCGGCATCCGCAGTGATGCGGCTCTGCATCGGTCTGTCGTGGTGAAAAAAGAGCTGAGCCGTAAGGCAAAGCTCTCAATTTACCAGTCGATCTACGCTCCTACCCTCACCTATGGTCATGAGCTATGGGTAGTGACCGAAAGAATGAGATCGCAAGACAAGCGGCTGAAATGAGTTTCCTCCGCAGGGTGTCTGGGCTTTCCCTTAATGATAGGGTGAGAAGCTCAGTCATCCGGGAGGGGCTCAGAGTAGAACCGCTGCTCCTACGCATCAAGAGGAGTCAGATGAGGTGGCTCGGGAATTTGATCAGGATATCTCCTGGACGCCTCCCTGGTGAGGTGTTTCGGGCACGTCCAACTGGGAGGAGGCCCGGGGAAGACCCAGGACACGCTGGAGGGACTATGTCTCACGGCTGGCCTGGGAACGCCTTTGGGATTCTCCCGGAAGAGCTGGAAGAAGTGGCCGGGGAGAGGGAAGTCTGGGCTTCTCTGCTTAAGCTGCTACCCCCGCGACCCGACCTCGGATAAGCAGAAGAGGATGGATGGATGGACAAATGAACTTGCATATGCCTAATCAACAGAAGACCATTAATGCATTCCAACAATCTAAGTCAAAAAGCATGCATGGAATAGCAAAATACAAACAGTGTTAGGTTTAAAGTAGAAATACAGCCGCTTGATAATGCATCACAGATGTAAGGAAAAAAGTGTTTTGTTTATAAGGAAATCAGTTAATGTTGAAAATGTAATAGAAATGAATATTATGAATTGTCACCGCTATCATAATTATCACCCTATGGGGTTTTCTAATCACCAAGATCAAGGAAACATTTTGTATCTGACAATCACATAATCCTGACCATATAGTGTATATATACTGTATATATAAATGAAAACTCATGTGTTAAATAACACCCAAAATTACATCAGTCTATCTGTCCAGTTCAAAGTTGTCAGAGTCAGAGCCTATGCCAGTAACATCAGACATCAACCCAACCCTATTATAGGGCACATTAACATACACTTCCACACTTACTTATACTGCTGTCAGCTTGGAGTGGACAGTTAACATAATACACAAATTTGTAGGATGTATGCAGTGTAAATATCCAGAGAAATACTTAAGCAGACATGAAGAAAACAACATTCTGTTATACCTAAACATGTAAAATCTTTTATAAAAAAAAACCAAAATAATTTAGTTTTTCAGTATTAATTCAGTAATTCAGTATTCTTGAGGTAAAAGAATGAGGTTATGCCTTATTTTAGTAACATTCAATATTTAGCATCAGTAATTTTAAATTATTATTTTTTTTGTCTTTTAAGGGTTTCAAACTCAGTTTATATGAAGACATTTATCACACTTGTATTAATTTGTGCCTTTCCTTGATTCACATTAGGCCCTAGTGCAGTTAATTTTGAGAAACTATGTTGGTGGAAGTCAGACGCTGTAACCTTGTGAAGTGTCTTTTGGTTTAGGGTGTTGTGATTTAACACTAGTGGCACCAAGCAATTTTGTCACCAGATTTTTCACTTTTGACATCTAATGGATCCAAAATAATTAAGTAACTATCAACAAAATGAGACATGTTTTTTGGTAGGGAGAAACATATGATTACAAACATATTTTTTCTTGAAAAGTGGAGCCTCTCTTTACAATTTTACTGTAATATATAACTTCATATTCATTATATCATCTTGGATCCAAAATAATTAAGCAACTATCAACAAAATAGACATGTTTTTGTTAGGGAAAAACAGATGATTACAAACATATATTTTTTCTTGAAAAGTGGAGCCTCTCTTTACAATTTTTCTGTAATATATAACTTCATATTCATTATACCATCTTGGATCCAAATGAAGAATTATCTTGATTCTGTGAGAATTACAGAGTTTGTTTAAAAACATTTTAAGCCAGCACTTCCCAATCATCAGCTAAATAAGACTGCTGTAAATGTATTTATCTCAGTCTTATTGCTGAGAAATTTAAAACATATTGAGCTGTGTTTATGTAATTTTTTTAGGTTAGTGTTGACTGACAGAAGCACTACATGGAGAATACTTTTAAGAAAAATAGATGCCTTGTTTGGACAACCTACCGGTGCTTTATGAATACAGTTTAGTGATTTGACACAAGTACTCCAGCCGGGCACTTCATACCCAAAGCTTATCAAGTCAACAAAGTATATTTAGCTTCATCTGCCGTGTCTAACTTTAGAACCTCCGGTAATGGGTGCTTCCCTTCCCACAATGCTTCTGCACTCTCCCAGCCCCCTCCCAACCTTCTGTTCAGGACACCTCACTTTGCACAAACCCTCCAGGAGACCAATCCCATAGTGGGTCATGTTTCTTAGTGGAGGCACCGAACTGCAGAGATAAGAAAGCAAGGAGAAGACCAGGGCCTTCCAAAATTGATTACCATGCTTGGACACCTTTGCAGATGGATAGTGGAAAATAAGTCAGATACTGGACCCCAAGTGCCTTGGATCTTAACAGGATTCTGGATCTAACTTTTTTTTTGTGGCAGGCTGGCTGGGAGAGGGGTGGTGTGGGTTAAATCTTGCAACAGTAACATTCAGTAACTTCATCACTTGCATTTTTGGGATATTTTGTATTTCAAAGCAATATGATGATTAAAGATACTTCATTACGGAGGGATCCTGACTTACGAGGAGAGCTAGCATTCCTTGCCAGAGGATGTGACTTTGTTTTGCCATCTCGTTTTAAGAAGAGGCTCAAGTCATTTCAGCAAGCTCAGGTTGGATCTGCCACTAGCTAGCCCATGCATTTTTTTTGGGTGGTGGGATTGGGGGTGGTGGTGGTGGATATGTCTGTGTGTGTATATGTGACTGTGTGTTATAGTGCTTTCACAGCAACAAATGCTCATTTGAAACTGAAGACAAGTTCTATGTAGGCAGATAGCAGGGGTTTATAAATAACCGTGAAGACAGCATTAGAGTTGAGATAGCTAGCAGAGGACGTGGAGGCGAGTAAATCTCAATCCAGCTGTTGTTACTTATCTACTGTATGTATAATACCAGTTGCTTGTAGACATGAAAATAAAAAAAAAAACATCTTTTGTTTCCCAGACCTTCCCAATACTATCTAAAGGCAATAAATAGGCAGTCAGGGAGTAGCACTGTAGTAACAGTAGTAACTGCACTGCTAGATTCTACTGCTCTCTTCATAACAGTTCTGCATTATGTAGATCTATGGAGTTTTCCAACTCTGTACACCATAAATGCTATCAGTGTTGCTTGTGGTTTGAACATTTTTCTATATGTATGGTTTCGACAGTGTCCTGTCCTGAACCTCTTGGTGTCAAGCTGTTTTGCAACTTCCCTCCACCACAAAATGAGAATAAGGAAAATATATGAGTGAATTTGACTGGCTCAAGTAAATGTTACATTCACAGTGATGCAAAAAAAAGATGAAGAATTAGAACAACTAGATTTGAGAGAATATTACCGTGCAGAATTACTTGTATTCTTTTTCCTTGCATTTTGAACAAAATGCAACTTCATAATACAATAAATAAATCAAATTACTTGAATATGCTCAACAGTACTAATTACCAAACATCCGTCACCTCACAAAATAGCCAGCTTTGACCCACATGTCCTGTTCTTGCAATGTCCAACACAGTTGCATAGCATAGTGGTTAGGGGACTAATCTAACCCTGTTTATAGATTCATGTGAGTACTAGCTTGTCCAGAATCCCATCATCGGTCTATTAATGCCTTAATGGCATGGATCTGGGATTTTTAGACAAATACTGCATTACAATTTGTTAATCTTTGTAAGCAGTTTAGGTTTCCGGATGTTCACAGATAAAGGTCTGCCCACTTCTGGAATTTCATAACAAAAGGAAGAAGTGAGGCTCCCTTTTAAATTTGCATTGATTGCTCACAAACTGTTGAATATTGCTACCTTCTGCTAAATGACAAACACTGTGAATTTTGATATAATGCAACTATGTTATCATTTGTATTTCCTTTCTCTCTTATTTATTATTCTTAATTTATTCACATGTAAAGAACATATCTTACCTACCAGTGAACATTTAACCTATACAGTGGATTCAGAAAGTATTCTGACCCCTTTATGTTTTCACTTTTTGTTATGTTGTAACCCTGTGCTAGAATCGTTTAATTTAATTTCTACCCCACATTGACAAACAGTAAATTCCCCAGAATGACAAAGCAAAACAGGGATTTTAGATTTTTTTGCAAATGTGTTAAACATAAACTGAAATATCACATTGACACAAGTGTTCAGAACCTTTACTCAGTGCTTATTTGAAGCACCTTTGGCAGTGATAAGAGCATGTAGTCTTCTTGGGTCTGACATGACAACCTTCACATACCTGGATTTGGGGATTTTCTGCCATTCTTATCTGCAGATCCTATTTAGCTGTCCACCAGTGGTCTTCATCTAATCTGACAGAACGTTTTTCCAGGTCTCTCCAGAGGTGTTCAATTGAGTTAAAGTCCGGGCTGTAGATGGACCACTCAAGGACATTCACAGAGTTGTCCCAAAGCCACTCCTGTGTTGTCTTTGCTTTGTGTTTAGGGTCATTGTCCTGTTGAAAGATGAACATTTAGTCCAGTCTAAGGTCCAGAGTGCTGTGTTAGCAGGTTTATATTAAGATTATCTCTATACTTTGCTCCGTTCAGCTTTCCCCTGACCCTGAATAATCTCTCAGTCCTACCACTGATAGACAACCCCACAGTATGATGCTGCAACCACCATGCTCCATCGGTGGAATGGTATTTCACAAGAGATGTGTGGTCCGTAGTTTCTTCCGGATATGATGCTTAGAGAATTGAGGCCAAACTTTTTATTTCTGATTTCCCACAGTCTAAGAGTCCTCTAGGTGTATTAGGTGTATTGCAAACTCCAAGCTGGCCTTTATGTATCTTTTACTAAGGAGGGGCTTCTGACTAACCACTCTGCCAAAAAACCCAGATTATTGAAGTGTTGTAGCAATTATTGTTCTTCTAGAAGTTTCATCCCATCTACACACATGTTCTCTGAAGCTCAGCCAAAGTGACCATTGGATTCTTGGTCACCTCTCTTGTGGCACATCTCAGGGATGGTAAATAGAATAGGATTCCCCAAACCAGATTTCAAGTGTCATAGCATAGGGTCTGAATACTTGTGTCAATGTGATATTTCAGTTTATTTTTAATAAATTTGCAAAAAGTTTTAGATTCCTGGTTTTGTGTTTTAATTCTGAATTATTGAGTGTTGATCAAACTTGAATTTAAATAATTTTAGCTTAAGGCTGCAACTTAAACCAAAGCACTTTCTGAACGTATTATAGCTAAACAGCTACTTAACACCAAGGCTTATCAATTGTATAGTTAAAAATGCAACAGGTAATAATAAAGCTGCCTTTTGAAAATCAGCCTGATTTTCTATTGTTTGGGTTAGATTACCTCTGATATCACAGTTGTTTTCTGAATATGCAAATTAGTAAAAAAAAAAAAAATTAAAACAAAAGTGTGTCAATCTAAAGTAAACAGTTAAGGGAGAGGGAATTGCCTCAAAGAATAGAAAAAATGAAATAAATGGTGTTAATATAAACTGGGCATTGTGCATAACCTAAAGGTAATGATTGTGGCATCAGTAAATGATCTAAGAAGTAAAGAATTCTCTTTCTTCGTTTAACACCATTTATGTTGTACCTTTGCTGCAGCATGCATGTTCTGACACCTCTTAGTATTTCATATTGCATTTTTCATTAGTATTCATTTTTAAAAAGACTTGCTTCATTCAACGTAGATGAAGTGGTGCTGCTGGCAACTATGAATTACTTTTTTTCTCCATAAACAACAATCAACAGAAATCTGAATACAGTTAAATTCAGGGTGAAAACAAAAGCATTATTTATAGACATTTAAAACCATTTAAATACTGATAGTTCAATACATGCCTCTGACTCATTGTGTGACATTGAAAAGGTTGCTTTACCTGCTCGTGCTAGGATGGCAAAAGTTTGTCATGAACTGCACTGTAAGCATGAAATGTACAAGTCCCGAGTATGTTGACAAGTAGCAGATGTATTTTACCGTCAGTAATTATAGGTAATGCTTGAAATACCATATGTGCAGCATAGAATTCTTATATAAATATAAGTGAAATATAGCAGAATGAACTAGAAAACTGGCAAATGCCTATTTAGAGAAAAATTTAGAATAAAGTCAGACCAATTTCTAATGTCACCCTTTTGACTGATAGTAGCTGTACATCATACTTTTGAGACTTTGCTTGGAGTACTTGAAGATGGAGTGGTTATCAGTCTAAAGGACAGATTTGAAAAAGCAAAACAGCTGATCCCTGTATTAAAGGGGCTAAATTACTAAGCACAGCTGATGAAACTGATTCTGCACGGCCTGGAAAAGAGAAATACACAGGGAATCTTGTGAAGTCTTCAAATTCTTGAAAAGTATACACTTCTGCAGAGCTCTGCAAAAAAATACATTCATACATATGCACATGTATACATAAATATATATATATATATATATATACTAGCAAAATACCCGCACTTCGCAGCGGAGAAGTAGTGTGTTAAAGAAGTTATGAAAAGAAAAGGAAACATTTAAAAATAACGTAACATGATTGTCAAAGTAATTGTTTTGTCACTGTTATGAGTGTTGCTGTCATATATATATATATATATATATCTATATATATATATACATATACACATCTACATATATATACTTATATATACACATACATATACACACATACATCACATACATATACACATACATACATACATACATACAGATAAATATACATATATACACATACATACACACACAAATATATATATATATATATATACATATACACATATCTACATATATATATACTGTATATAGCAAAATCCCTGCGCTTTGCAGCGACGAAGTACTGCTTTTAAATTTTTATTAAGAAGAAAAGAAAACCTTTTTAAACTGAGGGAAAATATACCAATAACTATCTGTTAAGGATCTCTTTGTATACCACGTTGTCAGTTCAGCACTCCGGTTGTAATATGACCAAGCTGTGCACTGAGCTTACTTTTGAGAATGCAACGTATAGTTTTGTCCAGGAGAAAAGCAATGTTGCCTCAAATCAATGGCAACCTTTTGTAGGGTATGTCCCTGAGACTTATTAATTGTCATCGCGAAGCAGAGCCTTACTGGAAATTTGAGGCATTTGAATTGAAATGGGAGATCAGAGAGTATAACGGTGATGCGAGGAATACATTCAGAGTGTGGCGCTCTGCTGTTTTTTTGTGTAGCTGCCTTCACACAGCTTCTCCGCTGCTTTATAAACGAACGCCATATAAGGCCATCGTTTCTCCTTGCTTCGCGGTTCTGTACTGTTTTATTGTTCGTTTATTACGATTGTTATAGTTATTGTGTAGCTATTCGAGACTTACTTTACTGTTCAGGTACCCATTTCCTTTATTTAATCCGCAGCTTGTACGCAATTTTTTGTTCATTTATTACGATTATAGATATTTATTGATTCCATTCTTTAGCTGACTGCCTGCTCATATAAGGTGCTCCGCTGGTTTTTTGTGAAGCAGCCTTTAAACAGCTTCTCCGCTGTTTTATAAACAAATGACATATAAGGCCATCCTTTTTCCTTGTTTTGCCAAGGAAGCTGCCTTTTTATTTAATCCACGGGTTCTCCACTGTTTTATTGTTCGTTTATTACGGTTGTTATAGTTCCCTTTATGTAGCACTTTGTCAGTTCAGCACTCCGGTTGTAATATGACCAAGCTACGCGAGCTCACTCTTGAGAATGCAACGTATAGTTGTCCAGGAGAAAAGCAATCTTGCTTGAAATCAATGGCAACCTTTTGTAGGGTCTGTCCCTGAGACTTATTGCTTGTCATCGCGAAGCAGATCCTTACTGGAAATTGGAGGCATCTGAATTGAAATGGGAGATCAGAGGGTATAACG
The DNA here is from genome assembly GCF_016835505.1 of Polypterus senegalus. Classification (NCBI taxonomy): domain Eukaryota; kingdom Metazoa; phylum Chordata; class Cladistia; order Polypteriformes; family Polypteridae; genus Polypterus; species Polypterus senegalus. The sequence continues at coordinate 161,621,186 of NC_053154.1, forward strand.
GGGATGTCAGGAATACATTGAGTGTGGAGAAACTCTAGAGACAGAGTGTGTATTAACTTGTGGATTTTTCTGTGAGTATTTGGTGGGAGCGTGACGAAGTTGCTTCCGCAAGACCGCGTTAGCTGTGGAGCTCAGCTCGGAGCATATTCTTTTCCTACCTTGTCAATTGTGTAATGCATTTTTTGAACAGGTTTGATGCATGGAAGTGATCACTCGTACTGCGTTCGGTCTGTTCACGTGAGCTGCTCTCTTGTGTGATGTTGCGATGTCCACGGCTTTATTTAATGTTAGCTAAGACCCGGCACTTAAAAGTTTCTTCGCTGCACTCCGGTTGTAATATGACGAAGCTGCGTGAGCTCACACTTGAGAATGCAACGTATAGTTGTCCAGGAGAAAAGCAATCTTGCCTGAAATCCATGGCAACCTTTTGTAAGGTCTGTCCCTGAGACTTATTACTTGTCATCGCGCAGCAGAGCCTTACTGGAAGTTGGAGGCATCTGAATTGAAATGGGAGATCAGAGGGTATAACGGGGATGTGAGGAATACATTGAGTGTGGAGAAACTCTAGAGACAGCGTGTGTATTAACTTGTGGATTTTTCTGTGAGTATTTGGTTGCAACGTGATGAAGTTGCTTCCGCAAGACCGCGTTAGCTGTGGAGCTCAGCTTGGAGCATATTCTTTTCCTACCTTGTCAATTGTGTAATGCGTTTTTTGAACAGGATTGATGCATGGAAGTGATCACTCGTACTGCGTTCAGTCAGTTCACGTGAGCTGCTCTCTTGTGTGATGTTGCGATATCCATGGCTTTATTTAATGTTAGCTAAGACCCGGCACTTAAAAGTTTCTCGCTACAGCAATTTTAACTCCGTTACAAAGTGATCCAAAGTGTCGTTTATACCTTATGTCTTCTCATTAAACTTGTATCTCGCGAATAAAATATTCGACGAAGGCATGACAAATGGCAGCAGGAGTGTGTCCGTAAACTTAATTTAAACTTACGGTTTACACCGTGCTTTGTTTCCGCAGTAGCTGCACTTATGAATAAGCTTGTATGCGTTTTTCTTCAGCGTTCTTTGGGAGCTCTTCCTTCTTTTCTACGGAATGCGTTCACAGTCAGTTCACGTGATTACGTGGGAGGCGTGATGATGTGACACGCAGCTCCGCCCCCCACGACCATCGAGCTAAAGTCCATTACAGTATATGGAGAAAAATAGGTTCCAGTTATGACCATTGCGCGTAGAATTTCGAAATGAAACCTGCCCAACTTTTGTAAGGAAGCTGTAAGGAATGAGCCTGCCAAATTTCAGCCTTCTACCTACACGGGAAGTTGGAGAATTAGTGATGAGTGAGTGAGTGAGTCAGTGAGGGCTTTGCCTTTTATTAGTATAGAAATATATACACTATACAAACATTAAAATAATGCCAGACATCCAAAACCTTGTGAGAGAAATACTGTATGTATCACTTACTGTTGTCATAGTCGTAGGATTATGTAGTCTTTTGAGATCCCAAGAAGGAAACGATGTGGGGGCATGGAAAAACATTTGCAGCTCAATTAAAATTAAATAAATACATAATACAAAAGTCATTCATCCAGTGTTGAATTACAAAATAGAAAAAAAATCTCATCAGTACAGTACAGTGATATAAGTCTTATTATTTTTTGTCTTTCCCAACTCAGTTGTTTTAACTTTACATGAGTTGTTTTATTGTTTATACTGAAATACATTATATTTGTTTTCTCCGTTGTATCTATGTAGACAACATTTAAATGTGCATAGAAACAGCAGGTTAAAATTTAACAAAATGCAGAAACAGATGCATAATTTAAAAAAAGTCCTTTGATAACTATTATTACTTAACTGACAGAGGTCTCCCCTAGCATTTGCCTAGACAAAATTTGCCATACTTATGAAGATACTATTATGCCCCAAATTCTTTGCAACCTGTGTTATTTTTTTGTTAAAATGCTATTTGGTACAGTACAGAGAGAAAGTTATGCAGCAGTCCAGTTACTGTCTAAATTTTTTGACTAGTGTAAAATTGAAATGTACAGTATATAGGGTGGTCCAGATCTAATTATGCAATTTTCATTACGCTATAACTTATTGAGTTTATTACATAGAAAATCACCCGAAAAATCCCGGACCATCAAGAAGTGTGCGAACTGACGACATGAAGAATTGTCTTCGCGCCGAACTGGAATCATCTCTGCATAAATCAAAGTCATCCAGACGATCTGGATGTGCATAATTAGATCTGGACCACCATGTAGATATAAAATCATATGAACACAAGTACAAACTGATGTAACCTTTTATTTCTTATCTTTTTTGATAAGTACTTTTTCTCGTACCCACATAATTTCGAAGGATATTCAGTATGTTTCTGTTTGCTTTGATTTGCTGTCCTCATCCTGGTTATAGTTACATTACTGAAACCCTACAGTGGATTAAAAGACTGTATAACTACGTTCTTTTTATATGAATTGAAGCATGCAATGTAAAGTAAAAACTGTAATCATGACATATTACCTATATATGAAAAAGCTTCTCCAACACAATGTATAAATGAGGCACAGCACTTGTATAGTTCAGGGTATCTAATGTCACTCGACAGAGATACATACAAAAAAATTAACTGCTTTGAGGCTTTGGCAATGTTTACTGTAATAGATGTAATTTCAAGAAAACCAATTATCTAAAGTTATTCATCTCATTCTGGAAGCAAGTAAACCCATTCAGACATGGGGAAGGGAATATGGTAATGCCTTTGTAGAAAGACGGGGCACTTCTGGTTGCTGTCAGCACACAGAGCGAGGAGGCTGACCAAGTGCAAAAATGTAGGATGTATTAATAAAATACAAGGGAGAGAGAAACCAAGGGAGAACAGAAAGATGCAAAGTAAACCAAAAGATACCCAATACTCTTTGATCATTCTGAGCTTACATACAGTATACAGTATAGATAATGCATCATTGCTTTGTGCCTAATCACCTTAAATGTACACCTAAAAACTGCCTTCTTCACCTTTGTGTCTTTTTTTTTCACCCTTATCCTCTATCTGGTTGAATGTTCACTCTAATTCACCTTATGAGTCTAGACTTCAGTATTTGTCATATTTGAGATAGCTTTAAACTCCCTGCTGGTGTTTTTTCAGACCAACCCCTAGAATCACTTTCAGTGTCTGGGAGCTGCCTAGCATTTGCTATTGGTACATTGGACAGAACTCCCTCACAAACTGGCAGTGGTGTAGCTAGAGTTTTTTTCGCCTGGGGGTTTGCCCCCCCTCCCCCTGGACAAGTTACAAACTAAAACTTAATGCATAACATACAATAAATGTAAACGATGAAAACAAACTACATTTTTAATTATTGATTATGATTGAGGTACAGTTAGGTCCATAAATATTTGGACAGAGGCAACTTTTTTCTAATTTTGGTTCTGTACATTACCACAATGAATTTTAAATGAAACAACTCAATCAATCAATCAATCAACATTTATTTATATAGCACATATTCATACAAAAAAAATGTAGCTCAAAGTGCTTTACAAAATGAATAGAAAAATAGAAGACACAATAAAAAATAAACATAAGTCAACATTAATTAACATAGAATAAGAGTAAGGTCCGATGGCCAGGGTGGACAGAAAAACAAAAAAACTCCAAAGGCTGGAGAAAAAAATAAAATCTGTAGGGGTTCCAGACCAAGAGACCGCCCAGTCTCCTCTGGTGCAGGTGCAGTTGAAGTGCAGATTTTCAGCTTTAATTCAGTGGGTTGAACAAAAAGATTGCATAAAAATGTGAGGCAACTAAAGCATTTTTTAACGCAATCCCTTTATTTCAGGGGCTCAAACGTAATTGGACAAATTAAATAACTGGAAATAAAATGTTCATTTCTAATACTTGGTTGAAAACCCTTTGCTGGCAATGACAGCCTGAAGTCTTGAACTCCTGGACATCACCAGATGCTGGGTTTCCTCCTTTTTAATGCTCTGCCAGGCCTTTACTGCAGCAGCTTTCAGTTGCTGTTTGTTTGTGGGCCTTTCTGTCCGAAGTTTAGTCTTCAACAAGTGAAATGCATGCTCAATTGGGTTAAGATCAGGTGACTGACTTGGCCAATCAAGAATTTTCCACTTCTTTGCTTTAATAAACTCCTGGGTTACTGTGGCTGTATGTTTTGGGTCATTGTCCATCTGTATCATGAAACGCCGCCCAATCAGTTTGACTGCATTTAGCTGGATTTGAGCAGACAGTATGTCTCTGAACACCTCAGAATTCATTCGGCTGCTTCTGTCCTGTGTCACATCATCAATAAACACTTGTGTCCCAGTGCCACTGGCAGCCATGCACGCCCAAGCCATCACACTGCCTCGACCGTGTTTTACAGATGATGTCGTATGCTTTGGATAGTGAGCTGTTCCACGCCTTCTCTATACTTTTTTCTTGCCATCATTCTGGTAGAGGTTGATCTTGGTTTCATCTGTCCAAAGAATGTTTTTTCCAGAAGTCTGCTGGCTTTTTTAGATGTTCTTTAGCAAAGTCCAGTCTAGCCTTTCTATTCTTGAGGCTTATGAGTGGCTTGCACCTTGCAGTGCACGCTCTGTATTTACTTTCATGCAGTCTTCTCTTTATGGTAGACTTGGATATCGATATGCCTACCCCCTGGAGAGTGTTGTTCATTTGGTTGGCTGTTGTGAAGGGGTTTCTCTTCACCATGGAAATGATTCTGCGATCAACCACCACTGTTGTCTTCCGTGGACTTCCAGGTCTTTTTGCGTTGCTGAGTTCACCAGTGCTTGCTTTCTTTCTCAGGATGTACCAAACTGTAGATTTTGCCACTCATAATATTGTAGCAATTTCTCGGATGTTTTGTTTCTGTTTTCGCAGCTTAATGATGGCTTCTTTCACCTAAATGGAGAGCTCCTTTGACCGCATGTTGTCTGTTCACAGCAAAATCTTCCACATGCAAGCACCACACTTCAAATCAACTCCAGGCCTTTCATCTGCTTAACTGATAATGACATAACGATGGACTTGCCCACACCTGCCCATGAAATAGCCTTTGAGTCAATTGTCCAATTACTTTTGAGCCCCTGAAATGAAGGGATTGTGTTAAAAAATGCTTTAGTTGCCTCTCGTTTTTATGCAATCTTTTTTGTTCAACCCACTGAATTAAAGCTTAAGTCTGCACTTCAACTGCATCTGAGTTGTTTCATTTAAAATTCATTGTGGTAATGAGCAGAACCAAAATTAGAAAAAAGTTGCCTCTGTCCAAATATTTATGGACCTAACTGTATTTCAATAATGCCCCTTCATTCACCTTTTTTTTTTTTCTAAAAGCAGCACCACTCTCTTTTGTTCTCTGCATCTTGAGATTGAGAGAATAATAAAGTATTAATAATGAGATCGAAGGGTTCATCCCTTTCGGTTGGAATAAGTTGACGGAGAGAGTCTTCATCAGAGTAAGTTGGCAGACCAATTCCAATTTAGCGTTGAGGAAGAGAGCTGACAGTACAGAGGGCTGGAACCATCCCAGCATGAGATTCATGCATTGCAGGGCACATTCACTCACATACCAATAAGATACAAATTCACAACAGACCAAATCAGAGCTTCCAGTTACTTGACATGCATGTTTTCGGATGTAAGCGGAACTTGGAGTGCCTAGACACTAGGAAAACATCCAAATGTCACATAAACAGCAACTGGGCCAGGACTTTAACTTCAGGATCTATGAGACAGGGATGTCAATACCCGTCCTGCCCATATTCATGAAATAATCATAGGATATGCAAAAAAATTAAGACAGTTAAATACTATTGTCCAGCCTTATACGGCTAAGGTTTATACCTTTTGTCTGCAAGCCAAAAGGGGTCAAACTGCTTCACTACTTAGTTGTGAAGTTCAAGCTTCCAAGATCCTCCTAATTATGAAGGTTCCTTGCTCATACTGTAATGAATTAGCAGCATTCTCGCCAGCAACTTCTACAGCACTAGTATTATATAAGACCAGTAACGGCGTACTGCATGGAATACACTTGACTTGAGCATTCATAGTTTTCGTACTCTTTTTATGTACGTTTAGTATTCATTTGCTCAGAGGTTGATGCGCTTGCTGCTTCCTGAGCAGCTCTTCTTTTCTCCACCCTTCTTTCATTGGCATCTTTTCGCGTTAAAACTGATTAATTCAGTGTTTGTGTTGCAATTAGTGCGTTTACTTTCGTTTTTCACTTAAGTTGGCACTTAAGTCTTCAATCTGCCTCAAGACTGATTTAAGATATGAAGAGGTAGGGGAAGTGAGTGCGAAGGTGGTAGGGATGAGAATGGCGCCCGTACACATGCGCTGCATGGCCGCCCTGCTGGCCGCTGCAGAGAGTTGATTCTACAATAAAAATAAAAAGAGGAATAACCTTGGAGGTCAATCATCACCCCGAAAGCGGATAGTAGACGTCACGTAGTATTATGTGTACCAAATTTCAGGTCAATAGTTCAAACGGTTTGCGAGCTACAGGTGATTTAAAATTCTGGACAGACAAATGAACAGCCACAGTAGTAGTAGTATTGTGTATAAAGATTGTGATGCTGCCAGCTCCATAGTCCTGGTTTCAAAGTCCAACCCAGGCACTGTCTTTGTAAAGCTTATCTTTTGTCCTGGGTATGTATATATTTTTCTGCAGGTGGTTAGGTTTTGCTTTCACTACCCAAAGCCATAACTGAATAATCTAAAGCACATGTGTGTACACATGAGCTTATCAGAGCTGGCTGCTCTCTTATTGCATTGTATGGGAAATGCAGTTATTCAGAATAAATTGTCCTGTTCCCTTTATAAAGGCACTCCCAGTTCTATATACTCCTTTTTTTGACTTATTTACAGTATGTATGTATGCATTCATTATATGTATGCATATGTGTATGTTTGTTATCACTGCTTTGGACTGATAATAGCAGGGTGTTCAGGTGGTAACAGCATTAAGAGTATTGCCTTAGCCTGGCCTTAAGTATCAAAAGGTGACAGTGGAAATTGATCAACCTTTAGGAATTCTAAAAATGGTACGTTTAATACTAAACCTTTCGTTTAGTTGGATGCATAATGAAATCTTAAAAGTATTCTATTTATCCTTAAGAAATCCCATATACTGTACGTTGAAGTTACCCTGGGTTCTGTACTGCTTAAAATATATCAGACAAGAACCCATTGTATTTTTGCAACCTCCAAAACAGTAACTAAGCCAAACACAGCAGTAGCGTTTTACGAAAGAGTACATTCCCTGAGGCAGCCAGGGCTCAATAGAATTCAATGACATTGTCCTCCAATCAGTATTGGGGATCTCCAGCAGTTGGTTTCTAACACAACCTGCTGTGTCCTGAAAGAAAGCAACCAGAGTGGTTTTATTTTTGTTTACTTATGTAAGTTTTTATTTATTGAAAGAATCTACTGGCATTCTGCATCTTTGTTTCCATTCATATTTTTTAAAAGATTGAAATTTTCTCTTGGCTTCTGTCTCATGTGAAAATGGAAACTACATGGCTGTGTTAACAGAAACAGCTGCTTTAGCAGAAACTGTGTTAGCAGAAGCACTTGACTATCTAATGAGAAACTATGTATTGCACTACTTAGTCTCTCTCAAAGAGGTCATGCTTGTGGATACTTAACAACTAGTGTCATCAAGACTTCTTTGTTACTGTTTGTCTCAACCTGTTGTAGCTTCAGCAACAAATAGTTTTACATTAAGCAACAAGATAACTATATGACAATGCTGGTCTGCAGTGTGCTTCGTTGAGATGCATTTGATCAAACCAGATGATTATTCTTTACCAGAATTCAACCAGAATATGCATTTTCTTTATTTTTTGTTGCTTTCAAGGATAGTCGTTAAATATTGTAATGATCAATAATGCTAATTGAATGAATTACTTGTGCTCATCCCGAATATTTTATGTTTTTCTTTCTTACAAATATAATAGCAAATACATTTCAAATGTGAGAATGAATGTTCATTCAGTGTGTTTTGCATTATTTTGATAAACAAAATCACTGTGGTTGAAGAAATACTGTACATTGTTATTAAGAAAATGAGAGAAGAACTTGAGACATTACATAAAATGGTCTAAACACAATGATTTCCTCCATTGTGCCTCTTGTGAGAAAAGCATTGTCTTAGAACAATGTTTTAAAGTGGAGCTCACCGTGTCTGGTTTCTGCCAAGCTTCTCATTGGCAGGAAGTTGCAGCTTCCCATGTTGGCATTAAACTGGCTAAGCTTTGCCCTGATATCGTGGAGGTGAGGTATTTTATTTCACTTTGCTGAGCAATCTCTCAGTAAACTCTTGTGAAGAGTAAGGCACCCTGCTGTCACTTGGCCGGCATATCTGAAATGTACGAGGTGCCAGGTAATAAAACTAGTCACCACTCTGTATAAGGGAGGAACTACATAACAAATTAGAGATATTTCTTAATTGAATGTGCCCAAGGAAGTGGCAAATTAATGTTTAGACTGCTACAGAGCTCCCTTTGTTCAGGGGTTTTGAACTAAGAGATGAGAAAAAAAACCTAAGCTTGTGTACTGAAAGATTTTTTAAAAAAATGTATACACAGTACTTGCTTCTGCACATTTCAAACAATAACTAAAATAAAGTAAATTCTGCCCAGTCATAGAAAGCCATTTTTAAAGGGCATCTCAGTTAATAATAGATAAATTTCCTCTAGTACTTAAAGCAATAATTGTAATGGTATGACAAAAGAATACTAATCCTGCAAGAGCATAGAAATCCCACAGTTCACTTTTTTACATATAGTGCAGCAGCTTTTATGGTAAGCGCCATTTCAAATCAATTTTACCTGAATAGAAAATAGAATAAAACCTAATGAACATTTTTTTTACAAAGATCTGTTCAGCATTATTGTCAAGATCACATAGTGAGGTAACCATAGCTTTTGTTTACCAGTTTCTGATTTCAGGCAAACTTGGACAATTGTCTCACGCTTTCATATAAACTGTTCTTCTTTTGTCCATTGTGCCCTAGCAGACTTGCGGATAACATTGAGATAGTCACGCTTGTCATTACTTAAAACACATATATAGCTGGGGTTATGGTTGCTGTTTTGAAAGCTCACTTGGAAATGGGGGAAAGAACAGTATTATAAAGCACTTACTGTATTTCGTTGTAGCATAATCACAAAGCTTAAGATTAAATACTCCTTTAAGAGGGTAAAGAAAGCAGTATAATTTGTGTAAGAAACCATCTTTATAAACTTCTGTTTTTGGGATACAGTATTAAAGTAAGATAGGAATCAGCAAAGAGAAATTAGTTCTCCTTGGGGAAAAGAGATTTGCTGTAGAAGTGGTATAGATGCAAAGGATTAAAATCTGAAATATTATGATTTGGTTGATCAAAAAGGAATGAGTAACACCAATCTGAAACCGTTCCTGTAAATGATAACAGATCAATCATGGTGCTTTCAACCTGGTTTCTTTAAAGTTGATGTAAAGGTTTAGCAGTACAAGGAAGTGAGCTATAGTATTATGTGGCATAGATTTAGATCTTCATCCATAACAGAGACTCCTCAAATGGTGATGGTATTGTTGTAATTTAACAAGACTGTTAAATTTGCTTTGTTCGTTAAATTCTCACCTTACAGTCCATGCAAAACAATAACAATGGTAAGAACTGAAAGACAAAAAGGCAAAACAAAGTGAATACCACAGACCTAAGCTGTTTGATGGCTTCAAGGCTAAGAAGACAGCCAAGCAAGGATAAGCATTTGTTGTGACAGCACAACAAATAATTAAAGTAAGTTGGTGCTTCCCTTCTGTGAGACTCTTTTACTAAGTGTCTTTGACCCTTGGCAGGAATAATATAAACAGAAATGTCAGTGTGGGTTTGATCTGGAAAAATGAAATGCTGAACTGCACTAGAAGTTTTCCATAATAACTATGAGGTTCTTGCAGAAACAATCAAACTTTGTTTTATCTATTTCACTAACGTAGTAAAGTACATTCCAGTACATGCAAAAAACAAATTCCAAATAATGTTCAATTTTATGTCCTTTCTGGATATAGTTATTTCAAATAGTCACATATAATGGCTGATGTTGGAGGCATATGGTAGCAAGATTTGCATGCAGAAGCTTCTTTTATAAAAAATGCAACCTATAGAAGATGATACGCCTATATCACAAAGGTTCTTGTATTCAACACTACATATAGATGTATTGAAATGTCTTCATTTTATAACACTGTCTTTGTACATACTAAAATTCAAATCTTATCTCTGATACATTTAGTCAGAGGTAACACAAGACTTATTTCTGCAGTCTTCATAAAATCCAAAATTGTGCTTTTGAGACAACGGAAGGATAAGTATTTTTGCAAAAGTATATAATAGAGTAAAATATAATTGTCTTATATTAATTTTTAAATGAGAAAATGAATGCAGTGTTGATTATTATGTGTTAAGATAACATAAAAATGTAAATGCATTAGCAGCTCAAAAATGTTTTCGTTGCATTTTATCTGTTTGTCTGCAGGTCCAGAGTAGGCAAGAAAAGAAACCCGGGACCCCTCCTCCAGTTCCTGTAAGCTCCATCCTTAATCCACGCCCTGCTACACCACCTGCAACTGTTCATAAACCAGTTGTCACAATCCCAGCCTCCATCAACATTCCACGCTTTTATTTTCCAAAAGGACTTCCAAACACTAATGCCAACCTTGATGAGACCATTGCCAAAATAGAAACCACATTTGCTGAATTTGAGGAAGAAAAAGCTGATATTTATGAAATGGGAAAAATCGCCAAGGTATGATGAGTAAATGTCACTTTTTCAGTATGTAGGACTAGCAAATTAATTACAAGAATCAAATTTTTTTCAACACAATTGATGCATATACTCTGTATTCTTCAACAAAACACATTTTGCTGATTCACTAAATGGGTTTGGGGTGATACAGTGGTTCAGTGAGTTGTGCTGCTGTTGTACAGAACTAGCATCCTGGGTTTGATTCCCACACCTGGATGTTTTTCATGTGCAGTTACATTCAGTGTGTCTATGTAAGTCTTCTTCTGGATGCTGTGGTGTTATACCTCAAAGATATGTGTCAGGGTAATCAGTGATTCAGAATTGGGTCCTGTGTAAGAAGAGTTATTGGGCCCTACGTTGGACTGGTATCCTCTTCAGGGCTTTTTACTACCTTAAGTCAGGTGCTGCCGAGATACTCTGTGGCTTCCTAACACTTAGAATTGAATTAAATGGGCTTGAGAACATTACCTTACTAAATATATGTAACTGAATACCTAGTTTATGTTGATGTCATCTACTCTCCAAAAGTATTGTATCAATTATAACCTACAAGCCTATTGAGTAAGTATGGACTTGTGCTTTATTTGACTCTACATTGGGCTAGAATCCTCTACAGGTTGAGGCTCTAATGCTTTCTAGGTATGGTCTAGTTCTCCTCACCTAGTACTAGGTAAAGCAGGTTCACAAATGAATGAGTGCAAAATTCATAGCATAAACATTAGTCAGACATGCAATAGATGTAAACATTATTGCCTATGTTTTTGGCTTTTTGAAGCCAGAAAGCCCTTTTGACTGGTTTGGGCTCATAAGGTTACTAGTGCCACAGGAAATATGTTAAAAGAAAAATTAAAAATCAAGATTTCTGTGCAGAGCAACTGTAAGTTCATGGTGGTTTAAATCTCAGCAGAACAAAGAGGCCAGTCAAAAGTCAGTTGGCTACTAGTATTGTTTTGTCCACCGTAGAACATAATGGTTATGACAACCTCATAATTAATTCAAATTAATTAGAGAAAAAATCCAAGCTGCACATTCTTAACAAGCTGAAATGGAAAATAAGTTTTACAGAAAAAATGTGGTCTGTTTGGCACATAAAAAGGCAATAAGTAAATCTTTTGGCAGTGATAAATTTGTCAGATCACTTCATTTGAGGTGAGTGGTTTTGATTAAAAAACACTTTGAAGCAGTTAAAGGATTAGTGGCTTTAATATAACAGAATTCAGATGGAACTGTTACAGTTTTACTAGTTAAAACTAACAAAATCATTTACAATTACAAAATATTAAAGAAATGGACATTATCTGAGGTCATTGACACATTCACTTTACTTTCTGTAGAACTTCATTTGGTAATATTAATAATCAAGCCTATTTTTTGGTAGTTTTTATTTTCACTAATTATACCGCAAATGAAAATATATTGGAATTAAAGATCACAGAGACATTTTTTTTCAGAGACAGTCAATTGACATTTGCTAGGTCTTTAATTTGTTTCTTTTGCTTCTCACATAAGTGCTTACAAAGCAAGTTAAAGTCAAGCCCAGCCTATAATATGAAATGCCTGCAATGGCAATGCAATGCATAGCCAACAATATTTTAAAATGACACACTGCAATCCACACTATGAAAATTACATTTAATGTTATGTGCCGTTTGTAAAAAAGATTAAATAAGAACCAATTCATGTAGCGGACTTAAGCTTAGGCTGAAGAGTTGCCAGACGCCTGAGTTTAGGAATAATGTGGTAAACTCTTCCTCATTTTCTGTATTGGATGAAGTTAATGCTCTCTGTGTCAGCTTTGATAATGAAAACAAAGTCTGTCTGGTTTACTGTATGTGGCTACAAAACTGTTCTTTCACTGTTTCTGTGGATGACATAAGGAATATTTTTAATGAGTTCACATTCACCATAACTCACTTCCAAGTGAAATTTCAGTACAATCTTTAAAACCTGTAGTGAAGAATTACCATTGCAGTGAAAAAGTAATTTCCCCTTCCTGATTTTCTCTATTATTTCAGGTCTTCAGCCAAAATCTGGTATTAGATAAAAGGGCATCTGAGTGAATAAGCAATTCATTTATTAACTGATTACATTTATTTAATAAACAAAGTTATCAAGCACAGACCTTTGCTATGTGAAGATGCCCCTTTACATCTAATAAGTAAGTGTAAGAGAAATATGAAGAAATATGAAAAAAATAATCCCTGTGTCAGAGAAAAGAGAAGTGAAGTGTCTGAACAGCATTCACTTTCTTTGTGATTAAATGTTTTGAGGACAGATGCTGAGGAGGAGTGTGGGAGGAAAATTGGAGCCTTTGGAGGAAATTTTGGGGAGTGTTTAAACACCACAGGGACAACAAGCAGGTGTCAGATTTGAACCAAGGACCCGTGAGGTAGCAACACTAACTGATGCATAACTATACAGCACTTTGGATATTGTTTTAATAATTTGTTTGTTGATATGTTTTATCTGAAGAACGAAAACAACCTTTTTGCCCGGTGTAGTAGTAAAGGAGCTATAAGTGAACCAAAGATTTTAGTTTTAGATTTAATTTTAGACTTTATTTTAGATTTTATTTTATGAGCCTTTTTAGATTACTCAAACCCAGCTTCTTGTTCAGACAGTTTTATCACATTTATGTATCACTGGCTGGAGCACTTGAGTACAGTACTTTATTATTCCCTTATTCATCCTTAATATTTTTTAGAAAACCAATATTAGTTTTGTAACTGTTGGTCATTAGAGTTAGCTATAAGGAATTAAAAATAGCTGTATTAAGATTAAGAAATCTACAGGTTAGGCCAATCATAACCAATTTGTATTGCTCACACGCACAGATCTTATCAGTAAACATTTAAGTGTTCTTCATTGTTGACTGTTGCTAGTTTGAAGTTTTCTGAGGCTGAGTATTTACTAGGAAGGATGTTCAATAAGTTCCTGCACTTTTTTAACTCTATTTATTAAAAATTTCAAAAACAAATTTAATCATCTTTCTACATCTACATCTTTCTACATAGTCACCTTCATTTGCGATGCAATTTTCCCAGTGTTGTACCAACGTTTTAATGCCCAATTACTACTCCTCCCGCCTTCACCGTTTCCAACGAAAATATAAAGGTGCAGAAACTTTTTGAACGTCCCTCGTAATATGCCCAATGTAAGCACACACAGTACATATACAATATTGTGTATTTATATAAGCATTACTTAAAAGAAATGTCTTCTACTACTGTATAATGTAAACAAAATGAACTCTCTCTCTCTCTCTCTCTAGCTGTTCCTTTACCCTGGTTAAATCCAGGCCTACCAGAGATCTGTTAATGTCCCTCTCCCGCTCACTTTTCACAATGCAAAGAATGGTGTTGTTGAAAAAGATCAAAAAGTAGGAACTCAGTTAACCAGCCTGTTCTTTGAATTTAAGGTCAATTCGTTATCTTGGTGTCTTCTTTCTGCTGACTTTTCAGGTATGTGGCTGTCCTCTGTATTGGAAGGCTCCAATGTTTAATGCTGCTGGAGGCGAAAGGACCGGATTTGTCTCTGTTCATGCTTTCATAGCCATGTGGAGAAAGTAAGAATCTTTTCTGTTCTTAACAACAATTTCCATGGTTATTTGCCATTTCTAAATATGGAGGCAGTAAGTTAGGATGCATCAATGTATTATTTGGTGATCTCTATCGGCCCAGCATTCTGTCCCTCGTTGTTAAATGTTTATTTTTTTATTTGAGGACTTTACAGTTTTATTTATTTTTAAACTGTTTATTTTCCCTTTTTTAAATAGCAGATCTGAGTCAATTACAAGATATTGCTGTACATTAAAAAATATGGAAAAAGTTTAACTGATGTTTCCTGTTTTACACACTGACCTGCTCAGCTGATTGCTGTTTTGGATCTTATTAGTCATATTCTAATTTATCCATACCATGTGCCTCCATGTTTTCCACAATCCATTCCATTTGATAGATGGGCATTTGGTGCTTTGAGAATATTAACACAAATAAGTAATGAGTAGAGTAGTATTGAAATCAAACTGAACTAAACAGTAAATAAATACAAAAATTTCATACATAACATGCCTGCTGCATCATAAAGAAGTTAGATGTCAGTATTTATCTTTTAACAGTGGATATATTTTTACAGGTTTTTTACAACTTGCCTGAAGAAGGGGCCTGAGTTGCCTCGAAAGTTTGCATATTGTAATCTTTTTAGTTAGCCAATAAAAGGTGTCATTTTGCTTGACTTTTTACAGGTTGTTACACAGCTGCTATGATGATGCATCAAAGTTTGTTTACCTGTTGGCCAAACCAGGCTGTGACTACCTAGAACAAGAAGACTTCATCCCATTACTACAGGTACTGTATCATTATTGCTTATGGGAAATTTTAAAAATAGAGAGATTGTGACTTTTTTATTCAAGTTTGTGCTTTTGCTGTATATTTATTTTAGGGAGACTTAAAAATATGATTAAAACTAAAGGAGTTCATGCATCCTGTTAGGTTTTAACAGTATAGGATGGTGATGCCTTTGCAGTGGGATGAGCAGTTATTTTGTGGGGCACATTGTGTTTCTTGACACAAGCAGAGCAACTCTTGAATGTCTGCAACTTATCTGAAAATCACTGCTGATCAGAGGTGTCACTTCTTGGCAGTAATTTACTCTTGGGCTTTTTGTGAAGGATGTTCATTTACACTAGAAAGTTAGGAAGGCAATCAATGTAAATTACGAGCCTTCCCAGTCTAATCAAGCATCTATATGATGATTAAAAAATGACTTATTAAGAGTTAAAATCCAACATCAGCTGAATCTCGTCAACTATGGGACACATATAGGTAGATTTGAGCCAATTTCACCCTGCCACATTTTTACCACATTCTTAAGTCAATTACCCATTAAGTTCAAGCTGTTTTGAGGGTAAATAGTGAACCTACTACTTCTTAGGTAAGTGTACATAATACAGGGTGAAACAGAAAGGATGGACGTTTTTTACAAAATCACAAAATTTTTAATTTTTCCTTACAAAGACATTTAATGAAAGATTTGAGTTCATATTGAAATAGCATTTGACAATTTGTAGGGATGGAAATGCAGGTCTAAATGCAAAATACGCCTTACCGAATGATTACTGAGGCCAATTTCAGAAGAATGCTTCTGAGCGACTTGGACTGCGCAGCAGGGCTAGTCGTACGCTTTCCAAATTTTCAGGGGTATGTGCCGTTTGTGTAGCCCCGGCGGTCTTTTGTTCATTAGTGTACCTCGTGTACGATGTGCTTTAACCCAACGTAGGATAGTGTTATGAGTGGGAACAGCTTTATTTTGTGGATATTGAAATGGCAATGAAACTCACACTGAACTGCGGTAATAGATTGGTTGTTCTTGACAAAACAGTCGTACGCAAAAACGCGGTGTTCTATGGCTCCATGGCTTCAACTAAAAAGAAAGTAAAAAAATGCTAAGACTTTGTGAACCTAACGCCACCTACCGCACATCTGTCACTCCACCTAGTGGTGAGTTCTAGCCATTTCAAAGACATCTGTCCTTTCTACCTCACCCTATATAAGGGTCTCTCTGGGGCACAGTAGTTAACACAGATAAATCTTCTGATTGCATGAACTGGCTTTCTTGTCACAGGTGATGGAGAGAAAGGGATTCAGTACAGGATTTGTAAACTTAACCAGAACAATATACTCATCCTTTTTAGCAGTTGTCTTCAGAAATTCTTCAATCTCTTACCCTTCTCTGCTAATAAAAGGGCCAGACAAAGATGTACACTCTCTGCTTTCTACTTTAATGCATTCCTTGAAATGTTTGAGATTGCAATCCATAACCCTAAGCTGTTGACAACTATATCTTAATACAATTTTCATATATTTCTATCCATGCTGATGTTGTTCTCTTTTTCTTTAGTAACATTGGTTAAGACATCTCTGTTATTTTAGGCCTGTTTAAAACTTAAGGGAACCTCTCTTGTTAACAAATAAAATAGACAAAATCCTACCCCCTTACTACTTAACAATTCATATCAGCAACTTTCTTTACCTCCTTTAATCCCATCTACTAACAGCTTTAGATACCTTGATGTGATGAATTAGTGGAATTAATTATTGATGCAAAATTAATGAAGTCAATGTTTCTGTCCACGTTAGGGTCAATATACCTTTATTCATTAATTTCTCCTGGCCATTATTAAAATTAATTTAGCTTCCCACTTTAACTTCATGAGCTCCACAATTCTACTCCTTTCCCCTTCCAATTAACTGGTCACCAGTTATATCTCTTATTTCCAAACTTTTGGGAATTCTTAAACATGCAACCCCAATTCAAAAGATGTATGAGGGGCCATCTCTATCTGAAATGGAAAACTACATCCTGTCTGGTCCTGCTATTGCTTTTGTATCTATCTCCAACGTGGTTACATATTAAATCCTCATGTTATAGCAGGGATTCTCTTTACTCCATTGAAGCCTAATACCTATAAGCTTTTTCTTATTTCTGTTGGCTCCTGTGCCTTCAAAATTTGGCATCATGTGCAGAGACCTATTTGTGTAGCTGTGAAATTTCATAATTGATCTACCTGCTTTTCATAATAATGCCTTTAAAATCAGTGGCCGACCATGCGTTTATCTTCTTTGGCAGAGTGCCTGAATTAGTACACTTGGTGACTTCATTTAGTGATGCTGAATTCCTTTTCATCCAGTTTTTCCAGTTTTGTTTTTCATTCCACCTTCTTTTTTCTTTTCTACAAATTTAGTCAATGTTAAGAACCCCAACCCTCAGCTTTACCTACTCATTCTCTTAACTAAATTTCTCATTCTTGCTCCCCTTCTAAACATCAGGTCTGAGGCTCTATAAAGTTTTGCTAAATCATCTAATAAGTTCTACCCCTAACTTAGGTTTGTTTCAGAGACCTCTCTTCTTCCTCCTCTCTTTCTGCCTGGTAGACCATATTTTATAATGAAAAGTTCAGTTTTCTAAATCCTAATGATCAAGAAACCCAAGTTAAATCCTTCAGTTACTGTTACATGTGTTATGTACCATCTGTTTAATTTGCTTTATTTGAAAATGTTCAGTAAACAATTGAATAATAAAGGTCAGTGAAATTCAAGAGGTGCAGGATCATCTAATTAACCCTTCAGACCTCCTGAAAGCTTCAAAATCAAAATTGTAGGGACTCCCTGAAAATGCATTTTAAAAACGTGCTGTAGTATTCCATGTCCATTACTAGGTTTGCAAGAAAATAGGCCAGAATCCAAATTCAGAAGAAGATCATTTTTATGGGCTTCCTTTCGTTTCAGTCACTTTACTGTTTGCTTCTGCTGAACTACCTAGAGTTGAAGCAGTGCTCTGTGGCAGGGTGGTGGTGTTAATGATGTTTTATTTAGCCAAACTGTTTAGAAACAAAAACAGAGTTCTTTTCCCATGATTTGGGTTTTGCTTTTATAAATTTCAAAAAGAACATTGAAAATGTCCCAAATTGTGAAATTTCAGATGAAAAGATTCATTACTGTTGACTTGAACATCTGCATGATTATGGTGAATTAGTTAACAGATTCTGCTCTCCCACACAGAAGTGCATGTATTTCATGAAAAGTTGTGTTCGGAACAATGCTTGTCAGAAGTATGTATCGTAATTTTTTCTTGCAACTTACATAATTTTTCTGATGCAATTACTCTATGTAGGATATTTATCTTCTAATTAATTGCAGTGTATAGCTAATTACATATTATATGGTACTAGCATAAGATTTCAGTGTGTATCCTGTAATGGAGCAATGATTGGACCCTGGATTATCTCTGGGTATTTTGCATACTGGTTGTTTGGCACCATGACATTCCATTGTCACTTTAACTCATGCACCTAATATATTCAGCCCTCCCACATATTAGATGATTTTATATATATTTCCACAAGCAATTTATTGCTTAACCTGCATAGTACCCAACAGTCTTAATTAAGGCATGTACTGAGAATGATTTACTCTTACATTGTGCGGTATATATATGTAAAAAAAAAAGTATCTAAAGAATTATTGTTTTCATCCTTTTAGGATATTGTGGACACTCATCCTGGCTTAACATTTTTGAAGGATGCACCTGAATTCCATTCTCGATACATAACCACGGTAAGGAATGTTTCCACCCCTGACACAGTAGTATTTTGTTACTTAAGTATTTAATATTATAATGGGTCATATTGGTAATTCTATTAATTTTGTTTCTAACTATATGGATCATTAGTGTATTTAAATACTAGGTTGTAGTAATAACAACAACAACATTTATTTATATAGCACATTTTCATACAAACAGTAGCTCAAAGTGCTTTACATAATAAAGAATAGAAAAATAAAAGACACAATAAGAAAACAAAATAAATCAACATTAATTAACATCGAATAAGAGTAAGGTTCAATGGCCCTGGGGGACAGAAAAAACAAAAAAACTCCAGACGGCTGGAGAAAAAATAAAATCTGTAGAGATTCCAGACCATGAGACCGCCCAGTCCCCTCTGGGCATTCTACCTAACATAAATGAAACAGTCCTCTTTGGATTTAGGGTTCTCACGGAAGGGCTTGATGAAGATGGTCACGTAGAGTTCTGCCTTTTAATCCATTCATCATTGTTGGAGCATCATGAAGCTTTGAGTAGGTAGAGGTGGCGCAGGCCACCACCACAAAGAAACCGGAAAAAGAAACAGAAAAGGGAGTAGGGGTCAGTACGGATTTTAGAGCCACCATGAATAGTTATTATGAGGAAATTGAACATATAGAGTATCAGGATTAAGTTAAATTGAAGTTATAGAAAGGCTTTGCAGGCTCTACTAGACCCATGGGCATCAACAGTCTATCCCCTGAGGACCTCTAGAAGCTTTTTTTGTTTTGTTTGCCAGATTATATTACTTCATCCGTTCCATCCATCCATTATCCAACCCGCTATATCCTAACTACAGGGTCACGGGGGTCTGCTGGAGCCAATCCCAGCCAACACAGGGCGCAAGGCAGGAAACAAACCCTGGGCAGGATGCCAGCCCACCACAGGGCACACACACCCGCACAGTTTTCACAGCTTAGGTCTATTTACCTGTGTGTCAGTTGCTTAGAGCTGTATAGAGTGAGAAGTCACGCAAAATGACACCTTTTATAAATACTATAACGTTATTTGGAACATATGCATTTCATGTATGTTCCGTGTCTACATTGATCTATTTAAACACATTGTTAAAACAGAAACGTTTTTCATGTTTTAGTAATAATTGACAAAATGTAGACATGAACTGTATAATGTGTGAAGCCTGAAGTCCAAATATCAAATAAACACTTTCACAAAAGGTACAAATATAACAGAACAAGTGTTCTTCTATTCAAGAATATAACTGCAGAAAAAGAACCCGCGTTAGGGTGCGACATTGACACGCATTTGCTACGACCGCTTCAGTGGCGCAACGATATCAGCTGTTGACTGGTAATCAAAACTTCTGCCTCTCTCTCACCCACTCTGACATTCTCTGCGCCTGACGGAGGGGGTGTGAGCAGAGGGGCTGTTTGCACAGAATTTGTTTGCCTAGAAGATAAGGACGCTCCTCTACAAAATGCCGCTTTATCGCGGTGCTTCTGCATACTTAAAAGCACGTATTGATTTTTTGATTATTTGCTTTTCTTAGCGAGCGCTCTCCCTGACATTTTCTGCTCCTGACGGCGTTCCTTTGAAGAGAAGATATGTTTGCATTCTTTTAAGTGTGAGAAAGAACTGTCATCTCTGTCTTGTCATGGAGCACAGTTTAAACGTTTGGCTAAAGGGTGTTATTTCATGTCTAGAGGGCTCTAATAATGTTAACAGTGTGGGAGAGTTTATAAGGGCTTAAAATATATAAAAATAACCATACAAACATATGGTTTCTACTTCGCGGATTTTCACCTATCGCGGGGGGGTTTGGAACGCAACCCCCGCGATCGAGGAGGGATTACTGTAAATAACATTTGATCTGGCTCTTACATACAAAGTACAGTGACGGCAGCTTCCACCTTCAGCTATAGACTCTTCAGTACGCGAGCGACTCTCCACGCTAGTGTTTAGATCTGAACGGTGCATGTGCCAAAAACTGTAACATTTATATGTGTGACAGATAGGGGGCGCTGTCGTCCCCTTGAACCCTCAGACAATGTGTCAGACACCAGATAAAAGTCAAAGAAATTATTTATTCATACAAAAAAGTGCACAAAGCACCTTCACCTCCATTATACCTTCAATAATAACCACAATAATCAATTCACAATACAATAATAATCCTCCACACCTCCCAGCAGCTCAGTCAACCTTCCTCCCAACTCGGCCCACTGCTGGGATCTCCCACAGTCCTTTTAAAGTCTTTGACCCGGAAGTGTTTCTGTCCCTCAGTCCATGTGACTTTATAACACTTCCGGGTCGGATAAAAACTCCTTTTCTATAAGGAAAATACACTGCCTCCCTGCAGCATCCCCTGGCGGCCCCCACGTTATCCAGTAGGACTGTGATGAAAGACTCCAAGTTCCATGATGCCCTGCTGGAATTCGGGGCCCCTCCATGTTGCAGGGTTGGCTCCATCTGGTGGCTTCGGGGTATTGGCCGGGATAAGTTGCCGGCCATATTCCACATATGTTACTTACATAAAAGCCAGATCGAATGTTATTTACCTTGAGTTATTTACTTACTTCCTACAGTGTAAAGTCACAAGTAGACTGCAGAGCTTCCTGTGTTTGATCAACACGGGCATGCTCAAAAAATACGTGTAATGCCACGAAAAGTGCCTTCTAACACTTTAGTACGCAAGCAATGGTACGAGAATGCAGTTAGACTTTTTTTGGGGGCATATACACCGTCCAGATCTAAACACTAGCATAGAGAGTCGCTTGCGTACTAAAGAGTCTATAGCTGCAGGTGGAAGCTGCCGTCGCTGTACTTTGTATGTAAGAGTCAGATCGAATGTTATTTACCTATTTACCTTTATTTATTTACTTACTGCCTAGTTGATACCATTGTGCCACTGAAGCGATCGTAGCAAATGTGTGTCAATGTCGCACCCTAATGTGGGTTCTTTTTCTGCAGTTATATTCTTGAATAGAAGCGCACTTGTTCTGTTATATTTGTACCTTTTGTGAAAATGTTTATTTGATATTTGGACTTCATGCTTCACACATTATACACTTTATGTCTACATTTTGTCAATTATTACTAAAACATGAAAAACGTTTCTGTTTCAACGATGTGTTTACATAGATCGTTGTAGACACAGAACACACATGAAATGCATGTGTTCCAAATAACGATATAGTGTTTATAAAAGGTGTCATTTTGCTTGACGTCTCACTGTATACAACTCTAAGCAACTGACACGCAGGTAAACAGACTTGAGCTGACAAAACAGTGTGGGGTGGGGGGATGTGATAGCAGGCTGTTTGCTGCTTATCGACACATTTACAGGACAAAAGACGCTGACAGAGAGGTGCAAAGCGATTTAAGGTGGGACGGATCTACAAGTTTTTTTGTAGGCTCTGGTAATTCTAGTGTTAAGTCTCTCACGGTCTTATTCACAAGTGAGGGGAAAAGGGATGCCGAGATCAATAGACAGATTGGGGCAGTGAGTACAGTTAAGTAGTTGCTGTACTGATCTATATTGTTGAAGACGGAAGGCAAAGCTTTCAATTGACTAATCGGCCTACATCCTTTCCCTCACCTATGGTCATGAGTTTTCGGTAATGACTGAAAGGATGAGAGCACAGGTACAAGTGGCTGAAATGGATTTTCTCTGTAGGGTGGCTGGGTTCTTCCTTTGAAATAGGGTGAGTAGTGCAAGTATACAGGAGAGGTTAGGAGTAGAGCTGATGACTCACCACATTAAGAGCCACAAGTTCGGGAATCTGATACAGATGCCTCCCTGTGGATGTTTTATGAGCATTACCAGCAGAGAAAAGAGCATCTGTGTAAATGACAAAATGTGCATAAGGACTTAAGGAGGTTTTGCTGATATTGTTACACTGATGTGCTGAAATTTAGCTATATACTGATATAGTTTATTCAGATTGTTGTTAAAGGGTATTTATATCAGTTTGTAATATTTATTTTTACTTTCATCAAATCCTTTGCTTTGAATGCTTATTTCTTGATTGTCATTAAGGGTCCATGCAGACCTCTTAAACCTTTTTTCTTTAGAAGGGCTTTTGCTTCCTTCATCTGCACGTGACAACATGTAAGACAGAGTCTGTCTGTAGGTTTTTGTTACTGATGGACATAATTTGCCTGTATCAGAAGTATACTTAATTCTTTTATAGTCAAGGCTTCCATGTCTTTCTGCACCACTGAATATGCATTCCAAAATGCAGTATGTTTATGGACAATTCCTTTTGCATGTCAAGGAAGACTGTGTCCCATTCATTAAAAAGACTGATCAAAGAGGTTTTCCCCTTGATTTAGTGTTAATGTGAAAATTGAAAATATTCTAATATGCGATCCCTGTAGCCCAGGCACAGTTAAGCAATAATACTAAACAAGTTATGCTCGTCAAGTGAGGATGTTGGATTTTAAAGACAATTACCAAATAATGTGTTTTAGAGTGTTTACCCGTAGTCATCTCTCAATTATGTGCTGCCCGAATAGATGAGGCCTGTCTGGGGCAGTTTTGGTGTTCGTTTAATATATTGCTGCTTACTAACTCAGTTTGCCAGCGTTTCATTTGGATTCCAGTTTAACCACCCGTAAGGCCGGGTTTATACTCATGCAACGAGATACATGCTCCTGTGGACGCTACTGCTAAGCAAGCGTTGTACTGTTAATACTTGGCCGCGTACTTTACATAAATCTGGAAGGTTCCACCAGGTGGGAGTGTGAGATATCATCACGGGTTAGAAAGCGTTTTGGCTTCCCTGTGTTGTGAATTGCCTGAAACATCCATTAAATTCCGAGGACACCTTGCCACAATATCTCTGAAAAGGATGGATGTTTAATGATTGCATTCATCAATCCAGGGATGCTCCCATTCCAGCAAGCATCAGGCATGAGACGGAAACAATCCCTGGAAGGGGAATCAGCTCATCACAAGGTGAATACAAGCACATACATACACACTAGCGTCATTTTAGCATCACCAAAACCCCAAACTTTCATGTCTTTGGAGGGAAACCGGGGCACACCGTGTAAACCCACTAGGAAAACATGCAAAATCCAGGCAGGGAACACCAGGGACGTGACTCCCTGCAAGGCAGCAGCGCTACTGTTCTGCCACCATGCTGCCCCCACATATGTAATTAATAACTGTATTCATTATTTAAATGAAGTTAACGATTTATCTGTAAAATGTGATATACATACTTGAATGTATTCCATTATGAAGGTGATAACAAGTATAAATCTAAGGATTCTAAATGTGCAGTGAGCTGGAATATCATACATTTAATGTATTCTCTGTGGCAATTGCTGCTTGCCATTGCTGACAGTTCACAAGGAAGACCTAGAAGCATGTGGCGATTAATAGCTGGGTCGGTTTTAAGATAAAGTTTACTTTAATTATAAAATAAGATCTGAGATTAAACAAGGCATTTTGAGATTAAGGCTGAAATTTCCACTCTAATCACAAAATAGTCCTTTTCACTGTATCCATGATTTTTATCTTTGTGGCTCAAATACGCTGCCTTACATTCTAATGCTATTGTGAAGGTGCAAAAAAAAATGGAGGATGGTATGTGAGACCTTTAAAATGTATTGTGTCATTATGTTGGGGAATATGCAACACTTGAATATAAAAGCACCACAAATGCATTTGTATGTTGGCATTTTGCTTCACCACATCATCAGACCATTAATCAAATATTTAAGCAGGCACATCGATCCTGTAGGATCCGCAAAGCGACTTACTGTGACATGTAGATAGTAAACCGAGACTCTGACATGAAGTTCTGACTTGATCACACTGCACACCCCCGACTTTTTGTTCTTTCAAGTAAAGGTGTATGTTTGTATATTAGATTTAAGTGAGTCATAATTTTGCAAAGGCTAAAATAAACACAAAGAAGAATATCTCAGGTAACATCCAAATATAGGAAAATATTTACATATCTGGTTGCTTTAAGTGAAATGCGTAAATTAGATAAAGCAAATTACATCAATCAGCCTTTTATATTGTACATTTCATTGCACTGTTCAAAGTAGTTTATATGCATTTACAACATAAGCGTACATTTTTGGAAGCTCTTGAGCATTCCAATATAGCTACATTTGGTTATACTGCCCCCTTAAGGTTGCTGGAAAAATTAATAGAATTTATAACTTTGCTGAAGCAACAGCATTATTTGTTATAATTGGGGGATTTACAAAAACTATTTTTGTCTTATAGTTTAGCTAAATTCCTTGTACTTAAAATCTGCAGGAGATTTTGTGAATTTCAAAGTAATGACAGTTGTTGGAGTTGGAAATATCACTATGAAACTGTAAGAGCTCATATACTGTATGTTAAAAGGGACGATAATTACTTTAATCCTGGTACCATGTGCCATCAATATTTGTGTCCTGCCTAATTAAACACATTTTTATGTTTTTATAGGTGATTCAGAGGATATTCTACACAGTTAATCGGTCATGGTCAGGAAGAATTTCTATGACTGAACTAAGAAGGAGCAACTTCCTGCAGGTATCAGCATTTATGTTTCCTTTGGTTAATTAACCTTTATTTTATACGTCACTTTTCACATGCAGTATAATTCATTTTCATTACTGATAAGCGCCCCATTCTTTACAAATGTAGGTTATTACTGTGAACTTATGTTCTTGGGAATACCTCCTATACTCTCCATGTCTACATTTTTTTAGGAACAGGTGTGGCAAACTAGGTCTCAGGCTATGTCTGCTTATGATGTCAGCTAGTTTTTAATTTCAGAAGCTGCATTAGCTTCCGTTATATGAAGAGAATAAAATTCTGAAAAACAAATCAACAATTATTACCAACTGCATAAGAGGGTCAAAAAATAAATGCCAACATACTGTTACAAGTTGCTGTTTCTTATATGTACTTCTCTCCCAGGAACAGAATATGTTCACAACCTGTAACAAGTCTATTTCACGGACAACATATTTTTAGTCAGATAGCCTACTCCCCCAATAGTGAAAAACAATCCTTCATTTACACATACAGTTAGGTCCATAAATATTTGGACAGAGACAACTTTTTTCTAATTTTGGTTCTGTACATTACCATAATAAATTTTAAATGAAACAACTCAGATGCAGTTGAAGTGCAGACTTTCAGCTTTAATTCAGTGGGTTGAACAAAAAGATTGCATAATAATGTGAGGGAACTAAAGCATTTCTTTAACACAATCCCTTCATTTCAGGGGCTCAAAAGTAATTGGACAAATTATATAACTGGAAATAAAATGTTCATTTCTAATACATTACTTCATTGAAAACCCTTTGCTGGCAATGACAGCCTGAAGTCTTGAACTCATGGACATCATCAGATGCTGGGTTGCCTCCTTTTTAATGCTCTGCCAGGCCTTTACTGCAGCGGCTTTCAGTTGCTGTTTGTTTGTGGAAGTTTAGTCTTCAACAAGTGAAATGCATGCTCAATTGGGTTAAGATCAGGTGACTGACTTGGCCAATCAAGAATTTTCCACTTCTTTGCTTTAATAAACTCCTGGGTTGCTTTAGCTCTATGTTTTGGGTCATTGTCCATCTGTATCATGAAACGCCACCCAATCAATTTGACTGCATTTAGCTGGATTTGAGCAGACAGTATGTCTCTGAACACCTCAGAATTCATTCGGCTGCTTCTGTCCTGTGTCACATCATCAATAAACACTAGTGTCCCAGTGCCACTGGCAGCCATGCACGCCCAAGCCATCACACTGCCTCCACCGTGTTTTACAGATGATGTTGTATGCTTTGGATAATGAGCTGTTCCACACCTTCTCTATACTTTTCGCTTGCCATCATTCTGGTAGAGGTTGATCTTGGTTTCATCTGTCCAAAGAATGTTTTTCCAGAACTGTGCTGGCTTTTTTAGATGTTCTTTAGCAAAGTCCAATCTATCCTTTCTATTCTTGAGGCTTATGAGTGGCTTGCACCTTGCAGTGCACCCTCTGTATTTACTTTCATGCAGTCTTCTCTTTATGGTAGACTTGGATATCGATACGCCTACCCCCTGGAGAGTGTTGTTCACTTGGTTGGCTGTTCTGAAGGGGTTTCTCTTCACCATGGAAATGATTCTGCGATCATCCACCACTGTTGTCTTCTGTGGACGTCCAGGTCTTTTTGCGTTGCTGAGTTCACCAGTGCTTGCTTTCTTTCTCAGGATGTACCAAACTGTAGATTTTGCCACTCATAATATTGTAGCAATATCTCGGATGTTTTTTTCTGTTTTCGCAGCTTAAGGATAGCTTCTTTCACCTGCATGGAGAGCTCCTTTGACCGCATGTTGTCTGTTCACAGCAATATCTTCCACATGCAAGCACCACAAATCAACTCCAGGCCTTTCATCTGCTTAAATGATAATGACATAACGATGGAGTTGCCCACACCTGCCCATGAAATAGCCTTTGAGTCAATTGTCCAATTACTTTTGAGCCCCTGAAATGAAGGGATTGTGTTAAAAAAATGCTTTAGTTGCCTCTCATTTTTATGCAATCGTTTTGTTCACCCAACTCAATTAAAGCTGAAAGTCTGCACTTCAACTGCATCTGAGTTGTTTCATTTAAAATTCATTGTGGTAATGTAAAGAACTAAAATTAGAAAAAAGTTGTCTCTGTCCAAATATTTATGGACCTAATTGTATAGCCTGTTCTCTCTTTTCTCTAGGACTAGTTTGCATGTAGAGTGACTCTAAAGTTTAAAGTTCTGGTGGTTACTATTCTGTGTGTTTCAGAGAATGAGGTTGTGGAAATTTTGTGAGGGACAAAACTTGCTGAAATCATTCAATGTTTGTAAAAAATATTATAAACCATCCCATCTCTAGGTGCTGAGAAGGGCTGAAACACATATTGTCACTTCAGTAAAACCTCCTCAGTCGAACCTTATAGTTTAAAATTATAACACAGTATTTCAGAACTTACATTAAAGCAGTAGCCTAGGTAACTTAATAGTTATATAAAGTCATTACAGATCAAGTAATAAATAGACGTACATTCAATGTACTAAAACATACTCACCCACCACAGACTTAACGCTCCCATCTAAGTAAATGTAAAATTTGCTTGCACATACATCTCGCTATACCTCTGGCACTACACTCAGAGTAGTTCCACTAGTGAGACAGGTATGGAAAGAAAGACTGACATGAGATATGAGTGTAAGTCAAGGCATTGGCCTTTTGACTCAAAAGAGAAATTTGTCTGGTTATATCTGCTGTTTTTTATTTTTACTCCTTTTTTCAGGTAAACCTACCATATATATGAAAACCTAATAATCATAGCATCCAGGAGTCCATTAAACATAATTCAGGCCAAGGCTGTCTGATCAATAAATTTCATAAAATAAAAAGCAATTTCAACCATGCAGGATTATATTTTGGTAAAGATGCTAGGCATTTGAAAGCGCCATACCAGTGGTGTCTAAATCCATTTATTTTGTTACAAAATAGAAATGTGTTTATTATTAGCTTCATTTTATCAGACTGTGATATTGAAATGTTTAATATAACCATAATGCAACTATTTATGTTTTTATAAACTTTTTGGTCCTTTTTCAAACATACGTGAATATTTCTAGTTTTCATAAAATAATCAGAACTGTCAATATTCATATAGGAGTCCAATAATCATGTGGTGTGATATAAATTAAATTTGTAAAAACAAAAAAAAATAGGCAATATTAATTACACACTGAAAGATACAAATAATGTTAAAAGCAAAACATCCTGGTCTTTGAGATGGGGATGGGGGTATAAAGCTAAAGGGGATGAACAAACAAGGGAGGAAGACACTATCAAATAAGTTAGGAGAATGTGATATCCGTTGTTAATGGAAGGTCATTGCATCCTGAGTGCCTCATTGTACTTGTCATTTTCATCATCGGTGGAGTCTGAGGAACAATGAAACGAAAGAAGAGAGTTTTTACCATTCCAGAGATGGAAAGTTCTTGTGAAAAAGAGTGTTTTTCAGGGATTTTCTAAGAAATTGAACTTTTTAACCATCAATATCCACTATGAAGACTTGGTGGGCAGCAGAATAAGTTTGCTGTAAGGTTTTCATTGCAGGAAATGAAATATTTTACAGAGATAAAACATCCATGGTGAAGATAAAAAATCTCTGTGACTGATATCTGTTGAACAACTGGAAAGTGTTATTGCTTTTTATAAATGAAGGGAGATCATCAACAGGTGGTGTTAGGAAGGTGTTAAAGTTGAACTAACAGTAGTGAAACACATATACTGTACATGCAGAAAGTATGTGGCAGCGAGAGTTGTCCGTTGATTGTAGGAGTAATATAGAACTGTGAAGTTTCAAATCATGCAGAAAACAAATTGATGAGAGGGTCTTGGGGACAGCTCTAAAATTGAATCCCTTGGTGAGGAAAAATAACGAATCTTGTGAAAGATCGACAGGTATAATACCTACAACATTACTGTCAGTAGAAACTTGATTTGTTAGTGCCATTGTAGCATCTTATCCTTACTGTTGCTTAGAATATTATGGGGCTGGGAATTTGCTGAACGGATAGGGTTTGCAATAATTTTTGGTTTTGGTTTTGGTTTAATACAATTTGGTAAAAACATCAAATTCATAATAAAGAGAATTATGACTTTTTTGTATGCTTTCTGGTACATTCTAGTTGTGAAAAAAATTTGTGTTTAGAAGAAATCCTATGATGATGAGCATGTATTTATACCATGTATAGAAGAAAAAAAGGAAAAGGTCTTGGCACAAATACCTGTACAGAGGCATAATCCAACTTTAATGAGCTAAGAGGAAAATAACCCTAAGAGAGAGAGAGTCTGTGAAAATGTTAACAAGACGGCCCAGTAGTTCACAGCAATTCCTGAAGGACTTCGAAGTACTGTCGCTACCTTAATATGCATGTGTGTTAAATTAATACCTTACCAGGTTTGTCTCCTCTCACGGCTTCTTCACCCTCTTGCACTTGTCTTTCTTCTTTGCTTACTCTCTGTCAGGCACAAACCTGGTTAAAGATAAACAGAAAAAACAGTATTTAGCTTTTTTATTTTCTTGCCAGTTTCCTACTATTGTATAGTTCTTTGATTAAGTACTCTTATTTTACATCATAAAGCTTAAAGTTAGTTATAGAAGCTTATTAGTATTAGTGTGAATACTAAGATTTCATATATGCAGGAAACTAGCAATCTTAAATGCATTTTCTAATACACAGTGTAGTAATAAGTAGAATTTGTTGTGTTTAAAAAGCAAAAAAAAAGAGAGTGAGGGCAGAATTAATGCCTTTTTTAGGATGATACATTAAACAGAAAGTAGGGATTAAATTTGCAGTCTTGACGTTTGAAGTCTGTTTCATTAACAACTAGGCTTCAGTGCCTGATCATGGGTGACGAGATCTTTAAAAGACAGAATAATAACATACAGTAAGCAAGCAAATCCAATATAATTTGTAGTGTTTGGTTTTCAACCTTTCTGTAATTGAATGTTTTCCTCTTTATGTAGCAAGTCCTTATGGATGTCCTCATCTTTACATCATAAGGATCTCACTTTGATGTATTTAATATAATCTGAAACCATTTTGAGTTGAAGCAAAGTAAGAACATGTAAACCTTTTATTTGTGTAACATTCTGAGCTGAAAGAAGCGTCACTTCTAAAAGCACTAATTTGTATGTCTGCAGCTCTCCTAACTGCTAAATTTGTTCCAAATTTCATTTCTAAAGTTAATTATTTAAGACGTAGATGTCTAATCTTGGCTCTTATTGAATAGAATTTAGCCACATTTCAGTATTTTGTTAATTTTTGTAAGAATATTAAATTTTGTTAAACCTTTCAGTACATTGGAGTCGGTATTTTGCATTTTTGTACATTTTCATTTAAAATGGCACTTTATTTTACCTCCTTAATTGCTTTTAGATAATGTTCATTTAAAGTTTCAACCAGGCATTGTTATTTGTACCGATATGTCCCAGGGAAACTTGTTAAGGTGAAATTTCACGTTTTTGACCCATTTACAGTTTAGGCTGCTCAAATTATTGTGAAAGAATATAGAAGTAGACTACTGGACCATCTATTCATATGTATAAATCACATATATCTTGTTTCTTTAAAAATTTAATCTGTGCTAAATAAACATTCAAGGAAAGAGTTTGGCTATAGTGTGATGTGCCCTCAGATTAACAAATTCATTGAAATAAACCTTCTAGGCTCTACTTGAACTTGAGTTAAACAAAAATAATTTTTTTTTTTTTTTGTTTAACTGTTTTATGATTTTTGATACAAATTAGCAGTTCCTGTCTGTTACAGGTGTGGCAATCATGTTTTCCTCATTAAATGTTTAGTTTATGGCAAAGTATAATAAATTTAAATATGTATAATCCATCCCTATTGGCAGGCATTCAGCATTGTAATTTTTAAATAAACATTAAAATAGTTTAGTCTGCTTGCTCTCAAAGATTTCCATCTTTTTATCTTTCTTTATATGTAATGCTTTGAACTTCTCCACACTTAGCTCAGTCTGTACAAATGGCTATGCAAACATTGCCTCTCTCTTTTCATAGACTTTAGCCCTTCTGGAGGAGGAAGATGATATCAACCAAATTACAGATTATTTCTCCTATGAACATTTTTATGTGATCTATTGTAAATTCTGGGAACTGGACACTGACCATGACCTTTTCATTGACCAGAAAGACCTGGCAAGATACAATGATCATGGTAAGTGAAGTACAGAGCCTGGGCATCATAAAGGGGCAAGTAGATGGGGTAGGAGTGAGTGGCAGAAAAGCATTTTATGTTTTCAGAATGAATTAAATGTAATCGCTTTTGAGGAATTCTTATTTTGTTGAGATGAGCTATGTTGTGCCTGGAGACACAAAATGTGCTCAGTTGGTTATTTTTTTTAGTATGCTAAGGAAAAAGTGACCCAGAGATCAACTTCAACAATAATCTAAATAGTAACATCACAGTCTCAACCCCACTTAGTCTAGTTCAGATTTGTGATAGACGAGACAATATCCCAGCAGCATCAGAAATCAACTACAGACTGGGTGCCAGTCCATTGCAGGTCCCACTCAAGCACATCCCCACCCGGAAGCAATTTACACGTACACTGAAAAAAGTATAACATTGGTGTTGTTCATTCAACGTAAATTTTCTCTTTAAAGCAACTTTAAAGCAAAGATTAGTCAGTTAGTGTTGCAGCTTGAAATATTTGGTTTCAGATCTCAATCAAAGTAAAAAAATTTGTTTGTACCAAATTAAGTTATGGTGGACGGAATAAACGTAAAAATCCTATTTCATTTAACTTAATATTTTAGGTTGTTCATGTGCTGTGTTTGAGGAACCGTTTGTATATTCTTTCGGTCGAACTTTCCAGTTTGATGGCTTTCCAACTGCCAAAAAAGAAGAACAACTTAAAAAATAGATTTATTCAGTAAAAAAAAAAAAAACAAGTGAATTGCACCCAATCACTCTAAATGATTTGCAATCCCTCAATTTAAAAATTGTGGGATCAATAAGCTAGAAAGAATTCTATTGGTTCAGATTGAAAATATTAAGTGTGAATCATCACATTTTTTTTCTGTGTAACACACATCTTTGTGATTTGAACAGTAAAGTAGAAGCCACAGAGGCAAAAAACATGTACTGTAAATGTTGCTGGGATGGTGACAAAGTATGGGATCAGACACGAGATAGTGGATTTGTGAGGCAGCAGTGTTCACCACTGTGCCAACCCATGTAGATATTTGACTGAAGGATTCACTCTTCCATGCACTTACCAGAAAATGAATAAATTGAACTTGCTCATTGTCAACCATAGTCTGGTGCATTTAAGGTTTGCTTTTTTGATCCAACATGTTCATCTTGAACACGCCTAACAATTGTACTTCTGCACAGCTCGGGATTAAGGATTGCCCAGCAGCAGGTAATTCAGTCTTGTTTTCATAAACCACATCTTTCTCTACATATTATTTTGTTTAAATGCATAAGCTTTGTTTATTACCATCATGATAATGAAAATTGAAAGCAGCTAGAAAACATATTTAGCAAAGTCTGTCGGTACCAAAGCAAAGCAATAAAAGAGGGTGTTAGTGTTCTCTTGAACAAATAATGGACCTGTGATTATGTTTTGTTTCAGCCTGGAAGTTATTAAATAACTCTTTGTTGTCACACATGCGATTAAAAGAGCTTACATCATTTTATAAGAACGTCTGATAACTGGAGAAAACTTTGATCATCAAGTGCAGTAGAGCACACTGAGCATTTGTAACAATGCAAAAAGCAGCAGACTTAACAAGAATGAAAAAAGAGTTGTGCTCAGTTTTTCAATGCTAAGGAAACCATGGATTGTGTTTACAAGGGCATCCCTGGAAACACATTTACCGATGCCCCCCAATTTAGGATTTAATGCATTAGATGTAGCAGATTTAGAAAACAACTGACACTATTACATGCATGTTTACTGGACCTTATAATATAAATGTTCAAAACAGAGAAGTGAGTCATATATTATACGCTACAGTAATTTTATGTGAAAATAATGGAAAAATAAAATTGTAGAAATTCCCTAATTCTTTGCGTTTAGACCTATCCTTATTTTTAACTTCCAAGCACCAAAATTTAAATGGCAGCATTGTTCTTTAACTGTGCTTGCTCTTCAACTGTGGCTAAACCAGGGGCTCTTGAACATTAAGGGCTGAAAGCCTGAGGTCAGGGGCTAAAGCCCTGAAGCCCCCTCTGACGACACCACTATAGTTTAATGGAACTTTTCAGCCCTGAAATCTGCATTTGTTGATTTGCTGTGACTGACTAATTGCAAAATGCAGTTTTTCATTGCTAAAACGAAATAAAAATAATATCAGCTTATTGGACTGATTTCAATGCATTTACATATTTTAAAAGATAAAACACTTTTAAAAGGACATGTTTACTCCATCACAGCATTGTATATGCAGGAAGAAGAAAGCTGAAAACTTATTTGCATACAGTGTCATTATTTTTTAATTGTTCTCTTTCTCTTTCAGCTTTATCAAACAGAATTATAGAGAGAATATTCTCTGGGGCTGTCACAAGGTACACCGTTTTCTGTTTTGTCACATATTAGTTGTATAGATGCTTCTTAGTTATTAATGTTTATCAGCTTGATTGCAAAGTATATCAGCATTAAATCTATTGTAATAAGCAGATTTCACAAAAGTTGTTATTTGTAATAGAGTTCATGGTACTCTTATGCCAGAGATAAGGACCATCCAGAATAATCTGGTCAATGTCTCCAGGATAGCCTAGTTTGTTGTAAATTTTTTAACTCTCTTCTTAGGAATGATGGATAATTGAAGATACCATCCTTTTCATTTTAACATTTAGTAAGAGAGTTTTGCAAGAAGGGATAGTTTAACACAGCAGTTTTATTTGACAGGGGCAACTCTGCACAGAAAGAAGGTCGCATGAGTTATGCAGATTTCGTGTGGTACCTGATCTCCGAAGAGGATAAGAAGAACGCTACAAGGTATTCATTTATATGCTCCTGTTGTGCAAAATTGACAGTAAACTCAGATGTCATAAGTTATGGTGCATAAAATGTGGGATTATCATCTTGGGTGTAGATTTTAGGTTATCTATCCACAAAATACTCTTATTTAAGGAATGACTACCTGTATCTGGGACTGATGTATTGCTATCTGAATGACCAGAGCAAAGTTTTGAGCAGTCCAGCAGACTCTGCTGTCCATTTTGGTTTTTGTAGTGCTGAATACTGGTTCCGGTGTATGGACCTGGATGGGGATGGAGTGCTGTCCATGTATGAACTAGAGTACTTTTATGAAGAACAGTGTGAGCGAATGGAAGGAATGGGCATTGAGCCTCTACAATTTCATGACCTTCTGTGTCAGATGCTTGACCTTGTAAAGCCAGAATGCAAAGGTAAGGCCTGTCTTTTCCTGATATTGTGCTTGATTTATTATTTTGTGTCTGCATACTGTAATATTCAAACTCCGTAATCAGAGAGAAAAGATTTGGCAGTTGAGAGTGTCATGATTCAGTTCAGTTCAGTTAATTCTTACTATGATTACTTTCACTAATAAGCTGAATATTCTATACAAAAATAAGAAAAAAGAAAGGCAAAATCAATACAAAACATAATATTGAAACATAAACAAAGAAATATCATGTAATATAAACAAGAATATACATATATACAGCGTGATTTTACGTTCCAGTTCCAGCTCTCCCAGATCAATCATATAATGAAATGGATAGAATACAGATATGAAATGTAACATGGAGCGTCTATCACAAAGCCCTCTACAGGAATAGCAGTTGTTCCAGGTTACTGTTCAGGGAGACAGTGTCACTTAAAAAAATTACTTAGGCAGACAAACATTTTGATAAGGAAGGTGATCCTGAAGCTACCGAGCTTCCCAGTCTTAGTCCTAAACCTGCCATACTCCATGACCCTGAGCCTGCAAAAAACTGTGTCACTAACTGGTAACATACAACTGCATATGAACTAAAAAATGGAGGGGTGAGTAAAGTATAACTCAGCTGAAGAAAGTCTGTAAATGAGCCACCTCTTTCCATGCCAGTTGCCAAGTTTGCTAATAGCTTATCCGTTTGTTTCACTGAAGTCTTAGAACTCTGTTCAACAGAAAGGGTATTTCTGTTTACACTCCAGTGTTTGCTCCATTTCATTAACCCTAAGGCTTGAAATCTTTGGTTTCACTTCTACTGTTGCCTTTGGGTTTTTTTTTAGTTAATTCTTCTTTGATTCTAGCTTGCCCACCTTTTTGTTGTTTTGTTATTTGGTGAATTGGCAAAAACAAAGTGTTTGCTTCAGTTACGCTTCAGT
This sequence comes from Polypterus senegalus, assembly GCF_016835505.1. NCBI lineage: Eukaryota > Metazoa > Chordata > Cladistia > Polypteriformes > Polypteridae > Polypterus > Polypterus senegalus. Next base: position 161,656,953 of record NC_053154.1, read on the forward strand.
CTTGGGCCACCTCATAGCTTTGCAGTCCCAAAGTGATTCAAATTTTTGAAAGTATATTATGAGCAATATTAGTTTTGCCAGCTGTTTTTCATTTAGCATTTGGAACATTAGAACAATCTAGAAGAGAACAGGCCATTCGACCCAACAAAGTTTGTCAGTCCTATTCACTTAATTATTCTAAAATAACATCAAGTCGAGTTTGAAAGTCCCTAAAGTCAACCACACTACTTGGTAGTTTATTGCACATGTCTGTGATTCTCAATGTAAAGAAAAACGTACTCATGTTTGTGTGAAATTTACCCTTAGCAAGTTTCCAACTGTGTCTCCTTATTCTCGATTTCTCAATCCACTGTACTAATTTCCTTCCTCATTTTAAACATTTTAGTCATGTCTTCTCTTAATATCCTTTTGCTTAAACTGAAAAGGCTTAACTCTTTCAATCTTTCTTCACAATTCATCCCCTGCAGTCATGGAATCAGCCCAGTTGCTCTAATGTGGACTTTTTCTATATTTCTATATATTAGTCTTCTTCTATGCAGCACATTATTTTAGAGTTAGTTACATTTTATTTCAATTTACTAAAAGCAAAGATGCCTAACTTGCAGTTTAGTTGACAAAAAAAAAATATTTTAGTCAAATTTGACTCTATACATACCTGTACTTGTTTTTTGTATTTTAGTTCTAGATGTACGTTTACTTATTTAGTTATTTTCTGAATTCAGTTCTCCCAGTTCAGCATCCTGAGGTGCCGGTCCCAGCAGTGTTGGCACACAACAGAAGCCAGCCCTGGACACATGAGCCTGAGTCAATGCATGGTCATGAACACAGCCATATCCCCCACACTGAGGGATTTTAGGCACACCAGTTAACACATCTTTAGAATGGGGGAGACCAGAGCTCACAAAAGGAATCCACATGCAGGGGAGGAATGTGCAGCCTTCTTGGCTATGTGGAGTAGAATGGACTTCAGAGCTGGTCTCTTGTCTAACCACTGCATATCCGGGACACTTGCAAGTAGAGATCATAAGATATCAGTGAGAAGTAGTGCTGTAGTACGTTGTGAAGATGTAACCACAAAGTTACTAGTGTGTTTGTAACGAGAGATCTTGCATGAATATGAACTACCTGATTCATCGGAACTATGGAGTTCTTTCCTTATTTTTTCAATGTCATATTTTCATCATAATTTTAGCGGAGTTGATATAATACTATAGCAGTAAAATATTTCTTGTATTTTATGTGGCTTATATTAACATAATCTTTTTTTTTTTTTTTTGAAGGCAAAATCTTTCTCAGAGATCTGAAAAGATGCAGAATGGCTCACATATTCTATGACACATTCTTCAACCTAGAAAAGTACCTTGATCATGAACAGAGAGATCCCTTTGCAGTGCAAAAGGTACGTCTGCAGTCTTATAAATAAGGCTTTATATTATATTATAAATATAACCGATCAGGTGCCACATAGATGGATGTGCAACTGTTAAAGATGTTGGTGTTCACGCTTCGATGTTTCAAACAGAACTCAAAAAGAACGAGTCACTAAGTTGAGCTGAACCATTGACTGTTCATTAATGAAAGTGGAAAATTGAAGAAAATGCTTTTGTCTGTTTTTCACAATGCAGACACTGTTTTATTTCTGCCCTAATGATGCCCTGAATGTATAGGTTTAACAAGACAATATTGTTGTGTATGGAGTACATTAAAATTATTTCTTACTCATGCAACACATCATCAACCTCAAGTGCTGTGAGTAGAACTACCTTACCTTTAAATGTTGACTCCATTGCCTGAAAAAAATCCGAGGAAAGATTACAGCATCATCTGCCATTAGGGGACATGTCAGCATTCATTCAAATGCTGATGACACCAAGCTGCACAATGGGTTACAGTTATAAATCTGAACGTGTTATGATGAAAAATATAAGTAAATTGTCTAATTATAATGCAGATACCATTATTAGCATTTTTAGGATTTGAACATTTGACCAAAGCACACTTGCAAAAAAGAGGCATGACGTGAGAGATAAACATGCTTAGTATCTGCTTGTGTCTACAAAATTGGGAATGCTTAAGGAGTAAAAAGGACGCCAAGCAAAGTAGATCTTACATTTTCAACCTATAATGTTTACCATTTTTATTATTTAAAATTGTAGATTATGTAGTAAAATATCAGTCCAAAGAAAGATAATCTTCACTCTGTTAATTTATTAATGCGTTTTTGTTTCAATTTGGTTTATTTTTTTATGTATTTTTATACTGGAATTATTCTATTATTGAAATTAATATTTTATACTGAACTTATTATGTGCCATCATCTCTTGAAAGTATTATCCACCTTAATAAAAGGACATGTGTCTGTGTATATGTGTGTCTGTCCAGCTGCCATGTCATTTCAACAGATGGCACATCAGAAACGTTAACACTGCTTTTATGAATGCCATACCAAATGGCAGTTAACAGAGACATATACATTGCATTTGTCACTTCAACAGATGGTGCATCATAAACATTAACACTGCTTTTATAAATCCCATATCAAATGGCATGTAACAAACATGCATTATAATTGTTTTTTCAGCAGATTACACATCACAAACATTTTTAGTAATGCATTTTATTACTACAAATGTTTGTGATGTACCATCTGCTGGAATGACAAATGCAATGCATTTTATTGCTACATGCATTAGAAACTACATTCCAACAGATGGTGCACTGCATACCATAAGGCTGAAGTCTGTGTTGATTACTTACATTTCAACCTGTCTTAGACTGGGAGCACAGTTAATCTATATATATATATATATACAGTATATCTAAAAATCAATGTATGTATGTTTGTTCCAGCATCACATCTGAATGGCTGGAGCGATTTTCATGAAACTTGGTACACATATTCCTCATTGGTCGACTAAAAATACTGTAGGGTGAAATCAACCCTAACCCTTCTGGGTAGGGTGGGGGTGATCTTGCAGTCTTGTATGCATGTTTTCATCCAGTTGACACTCAGAATAACCACCAGACAGAGAACTGAAGGCGACTGCCAGCACCACCACCCCCTGTTTCTTTTGAACTTAAATAGACTTGGCTGGCTCCAAGAGTCAACTGGATGATAACATACATACAAGACCACAAAACAAACATGTTGGTAAATCTTCATTATTTGTTAATGTATTTTTAAAGTTGTGGTTTTTTTATTATATTTTTCTCAAACAATTAAAAAAAAAAACAACTTTATTTTTCTCCCGGGCAACAGTGGGTATTTCAGCTAGTAAAGAAATAAATGGGAAGAAGTGCAAGCAACATAGTACCACTGGTGATGGATTTGTCACTCATATTTATGGTTTCACTGGTGCTTTACAGATAACACTACTCTAGGATAAGATTTTCCCAGCATGCAGTTCAAAATCCTCACATAGCCTCTACTTGTAGAAGTGAGAACACAGACTTTCTGATGATAGTTAGTGAACAAAGCTGCTCTTCCTTATGGAACATGTTAACGTGACCAAGATGTGTACACCAGGACCGGCTTACTTGCAGATGAGCAGGATATCTCGAGCTGCATGGAACAATGATGGACAGATTCTGTTGGTAATTCATATATGAGCCTTATTGCCCCACTCCACTGCCTAAGAGCAGCTAATGCTAAGAAGAAATGCTAGAATGAGAAGTTGATAAAAAAAACTTTAAAACTTATAAATGAAATATAAGCACAGGCAATGTTTATATATTTAAGTCATTTTCTTCAGTTTAGTTTCTAACCTTCTTTCTAACCCCTCCAGTCCAACTTACTGTCTCAGGAAGTTGATGCTTAACTCAACAGCATCAGACACGAGGAAGCAGCAAGTCCTGCACGGGATCCCGGCTACTCTCAGGGCACACTGACGTTTTGTTATAAATTTCCTCCCATTGTCTCCAGCTTAGAAATGTATGCAAAGAATTTGACTCACTATTAAATTTGGCAAAAAAAAAAAACGTTTTCTTTCCTGCCCCCCACAGGACATTGAAAATGATGGCCCAGAACCTTCTGACTGGGACAAGTATGCAGCTGAGGAGTATGAAATTCTGGTGGGCGAAGAAGCTGCCAACGAGCAGTTACAGGAGGGGTGAGTCTTCATGGTATCTCCCAGGGATTGGTCCACAGTTCTAGTGTGGCCTGGGATGCCATCTTTGTGAAGTGTGCTGATCCTTGTTATGTCTGTGTAGATTTTCTTGCTTGTTTGCCCATTTCATCCATAATCACAGTACACAGCACATGTGATGTACTGTTTGTCTCAAAACAAGCCCTTGCTGTAACACCAGCCCAGCTGAGGCCACACAATGGTCTGTTTCCTCTGGTTGTTGAGAAGCTTGCGGGTTTCCTGTAGGATTCCTTCCACCTCCTGTAGACTAAAGATATAGGGTTGAGTTGAGAGCAGTTGGCGAAGTCTGGGTCTGTGCGTGACTGTTCCTTCTGATAGACTGATACTCCATTGTGGTTAGGCCGTAGAACTGTAGAAATATTCTAACAGAAAATAGGAGCCTAAATGAAATTGCTGAAGATGTTAATAAACATAGAAGGGCATGGCAGAATCAAGGGCACTACCAAGATGGCAAAGTTCTCTAATAAGGCACCATAAAAGAGGGTTCTAGTGCATACTGCAAGTGTTGTGAAACAGGAGCCGCTAAAGTGGTGTAGATGCTGTCATGCGTGGCACCCCAGAGTTGTAGCAGCCAAGAGCACCAGTGTGACTGAGAAAATGAGGACAGGCAACTCAGCAGACACTAGGAGGCTTGATCCTGTACTTGTGGAGAGACACCGAGGCCCTGGAAGCATGACAGGAGGCCATAAGGACACCAGAGTTACAGGTGACTGCACGGAGTCTGTAGGTGGAGAGGCCTGGGCAGAGTTTGGCCATTTCAGGTTGAGTTTGAGGAAGAGAAGAGCTGGACGGGAGAACAGGGCTGTATGAGAGAGAAAAGGGAGGCGAGAGGTTGGGGGGCTTGGTGAGGTGATTTGTGGTCCGGCACCTGAACAGATGGCCCCAACTAGATGACTTAAACATAAAGGTGTTTACCAAGTCCCCAGAAGGCAGCAGACTTTCTTGCTTTGACTTCCTCTTGTATTTTGCGTCCCCTCTTTGTGTGGCCCTCTCATCTTCCTTCGCTTGGCATTCCTTTACCACCAGCTTGCTCTCCTTTCACAACACGTGCAGGCAGTGGGGCGTAGTGGTTAAGGCTTTGGACTTAAGACGCCGAGGATACTACTTGACACCATGTGACCCTGAGCAAGTCACATCACCTGCCTGTGTTCCAAAAGAAATGTAATGAATCATATCACAAATGTCACCTCGGATGAAGGCATCAGCCAAATACAGTACACACTGTACATGTAAAATGTAGTCAACATGGCATGTAGTAACAAAGCTAGTAGTAAAAGGTTTTATGTGCATGTTTTGAATTTTTTGGTTTTATTTACTGTCAATATCTTTTATTTGTTCTTTTTTTAGTTCATTTGAAGATGATTACTAATCCGACAAACTGTCAATTCCATCAGAGAATCGGAAACAAGACACACACAATTGTCTTTTCTGATCTTCAGTCGTAGAAGAGAAGAACAGATCACACTACCTGAAAGTTAGATTTCTCAAGTTACTGCTGGTGATCATTCTCCAGTTGGACACGACCTTTTGTTTTCCATTTAAAACAAACCACATTTAAAAGGATTCCCTTACATTTCGAAAGACTGTTTTGTCCGTCTGTGTATAAAAGCTGCTTGGACTCTTACTTGCTTTTTGTTTTAGTGCAATATGTCTTAAGGCAATCAGATGATCAGATGGGTGTATTTCTTTCTGTTGCATTGTGTGATGACATGACGATGACTTTGATCTTCTGTTGAGGAGCGCAGTTCCAGATGTCCGCTGTGTTGAGAGATTCTGCCAAAAATGAGCGCGAGAGCTCCTCACTGTGGACAGTATTAGTAGTGCAGTGTTAGTCAAGCCTTGCAGCTGAGCTTCTATGCATACCAGTGTGTGTGTGCGTGTGTGTGTGTGTGTGTGCCAATCTGTGCATAAACATACACTGTATGCTCGAATTATGACATGATGGGACCCCCTGCGCACAAAAAGCGTCACACAGAAGTAGCAAGTGGCGGACACACTTCTGACAATCGTATTTTAGAGCGGAAAATGTGCAACCAACTTACAGGATTTATTGACCTAGGCTGAGGCGAGCATAATATCAAATATGACTCCCCATTCTAGCACTTTTTGGTTTTTTTGTACATAATAACTAACCGTTTATTGGAGCTGCAGGTTCTCCGTTCCCGGTTTGTGTGTCCCAGTGTTGTTGTTGCTGTTAATATCGTCCCATAAGCAATAAAGCTTCATCCTCCAATTATAACGTGGCTGAAATGCTGCTGAGCTCTACTGCAGGTATTCAGGTATTGGTGGCCATTCTGAGAAGCTTGGCAGTGCCTTTGGTTTGCCCTCTCACTATTGCTGATGGTCCGTGGTGCTGTCAATTCATGTGGAGTTTAGCCCAAACACTGATGGAAAGCTGGAGACCTGAGGGGCTTTTCTGGAGTCCAGTCACTCCATCAGTCCTCTCTGCCATTCACGTAATTTGATTCCTTCTGCGGTAAAATAGTTTTTTCGTCTATTCTCTGAAGTAACTGAATTCTTCGTTTGAAGCAGTGGCCATGCAAGTGACTGGCGTCCGTCAAGGACAGATTCCTGCCTTGAGCCCAGTGTGGCTGGGAAAGGTTGAGGCCTCCACGACTCAGCAGTATTAGACGTCGACTTGCCATGTGTAATTCTGACCAACATGTTGACACTCTCGGACGCCACACTAAACGAGAACATATTAAGACTGAATATTCAGAATTGGTATGGGAAAGAGAATCCAGAACAAGCCAGCCTGACATGCAGTTGAATTTCTTCTTCAGAGTGCAGAAATGCAGCAGGCAGAGCCGATGACGGAAGGAAGGATGTCGGAGGAGCCTGTGCAAAGCATGGCGTGAGAGAGCTGCTCAGGCACTGCAAGGTCCGTCACTCCAGGAAGACGAGGCTGTCCAACGTGGGCATTCTAAAGAAGCGACGTGAAAGTGAGAATCGACCAAAAAGCAACCGAATGTTACAAGAGTGTTGCTCTGAAGGCCAGGATGCAGAGTTCAGGTAGTTCAAGAATTTGCTGAATTTCCTGGCCCTGTGTTCGCCACCATCTACAAACACCATGGAATTCCAAAAAAAGGCCAGCTGAGCAGTTGCACTTCTTCTTTGTTGTTGTTCTTATGCAATACCAAGATTGTTCTCTGTAAAGCGCCTTGATGAGTCCTCCGTCACAGTGCAATGTTGGAGAGACTCGGGGGCAAGACGGCCACATGCCCAGTGTCATAGCATGATGAGTGCCATCCTGAAGCAGCTTCCTGTCCAACTCCTTCAGGACAAAGCCATACTTAGGGTCCGCTTGTTTTAGTAGGTTCTTGTTCACCATGATGATGGAGAGTGATGACACGACATGCCTGACTTAACTCTGTACACGTGACTGCTACCGCCACCAGCGTTTTAGGAATGGTGGCTTCTAACGGTGCTCTAGTTCAAACCTACAGTGCACATGTGAGTGGAGGATGAGAGAAAGAAAACGGAGGATGGCATGTTGGTGGCCCTGTGAGCAGCGTCTTCCATACTTTGCAGGCCTATAGTTGAGCCGTCAGATGTGTTGACCTCAGCGTTAACAGTTTTTTTAACACGTCCTCCTATTCATCTGTAACCTAAACTACATGGAGGGGGCGACTCGTGACGCCTTCTGCTTGTGGCAGTAATTCCTTGTGTACATCACGCCATTGCTCCACACATTTCAGAAACTTGCAGGCGGAGTGTGCAGTGTGAGCTGGCCAGTCTCGCCATCAGAACTGAGGACAAACGCCAAGAGGCCAATAGGGGCGTCCGGCTCACTTGATTGGCTAAGCTGACTTGTGAAAGGCCGTCAGGTGTCTGCTGCAGCCACGCGCCACCTTCTTCAGCGTCTGCCGTCATGTCATTGTATGTAAACACTTTTGTAAGTAGTGTAAAAAGGCCAAATGTGCTAAGCTGCGATCTGTATTGTAAAATGTGCCAGAAGTAGCCGACATTATCGGAGAGAAATTGCTTTAGATGTTATCTTTTCCCTCTTTTATTTTTATTTTTTTTTTACTGCTGCTGAGTGGCAGGGGTTTTTAAAAACGGAATAAAGTTAATTTTCTGACAGTGTCAGGGTGTAACATAACACGGGGTAGGGGCTCATGGGGTGGGCGGCATTGGAATTGTGCTGTGTGTCGACGACGACAATCAACTGGATGTTTCAATTGAATTTACTGTAGAAGCAGCGTTTGCGTTCGTTCTTCTTCTTCTAGCAATAACCCAAGTGTACTGGGGAGCGCGGTCCCAATCGCAATGTGAGCAAACGCCTGAATGAAGACTTGACCTGAAAACTGCCATTTGGACTCCAGGATTTTTTTCTATAAGCTCTATGCAAATGGGATTGTTTGGTGAGAAGCGAGCGGTGTGCCGACTACAAGTTGCATTTTTATTGACTGAAGTTGTAAACATTTTGCCTTCCGGATTAATTCTCTTAGTAGTGCGTAACACACGTTTGAGTTGAAAATGGTGAGATGTTTTTGACGCATTTAATTTACCAGGTGTATGTTTTGCTGACGCTATGACAAAACCGGTGCGGACCCCTCGGGGGGTTTTGAATTAATTCCCGGTTTAGCATGGCAGTATTCTTTTTTTTTTTTTTCTTTTGCTTTGTTTTTATGGAATTTAAATAAAGAATTTTAACGTTATGTGTGTTTGTGTCCATTTACTTTTATTTTGCCACAAACTTAAAATGGATTAATGAAGGGCTGAGAATGTGAAGTTCTGGCCACACAAACATTTTCAGAGGGTAACAACCTGAGCCTTCCAGTCTGTGCAAAATCCAAGCCAAATCAAACTATAAATACAGTCAACAGTTTCAGTTTGTACAAATTCTGTTACAGTGACCAGCGGCCCGCAGCCCACATGAGTGTAGGTGGGCATTGAGGGTTGCTGCCTGACTTGTACCCTGCACTGCCTTGGGCTGGGCTGAACTTGGGTTAGATGGCGCCCTGATCTGTGGAGTACAAGTCCAAGGAGGTTATACTCAACCTTTATAATGCACTGGTGAGGCCTCATCTTGAGTACTGTGTGCAGTTTTGGTCTCCAGGCTACAAAAAGGACATAGCAGCGCTAGAAAAGGTCCAGAGAAGAGCGACTAGGCTGATTCCAGGGCTACAGGGGTTGAATTATGAGGAAAGATTAAAAGAGCTGAGCCTTTACAGTTTAAGAAAAGAAGATTAAGAGATGACATGATTGAAGTGTTTAAAATTATGAAGGGAGTTAGTACAGTGGATCGAGACTGTTATTTTAAAATGAGTTCATCAAGAACACGGAGACACAGTTAGAAACTTGTTAAGGGTAAATTTCGCACAAACATTAGGAAGTTTTTCTTTACACAAAGAACGATAGACACTTGGAATAAGTTACCAAGTAGTGTACAGTGTAGACAGTAGACAGTGACGTTAGGGACTTTCAAAACTCGACTTGATGTTTTCTTGGAGGAAGCAAGTGGATAGGACTGGCGAGCTTTGTGGGGCTGAATGGCCTGTTCTCGTCTAGAGTGTTCTAAAAACTGCACTTTGGTCACACTTGTGGAAGGCTTATCAGCTAAACAGTACCTGACCATCCATTTTTTATTTTGTCCATCACTATTGTGCTCCTCCACCTAATACTAAAGTCTCTTCCTGCCAGCCCTGGCCACCTTTAACTGCCATCAAACAAAACAAACACCAGGCACAGTGAGACCTGCTGGCTGTGTGGGTGCCATTCTCTGCCAGCAACAGGAGCTGCCTGGCGTATTTGGGAGATCGGTGCGCGCATCTGAGCTTCACATTACCTCCAACCTCACTTGCTGGTTTCCATGCCATTAGGGCAGCAGTCCCACCCAGGGTCTTGGGTCTACTCACATCCCGAAGGTGTGCTGGCGAGGCCAACATGAAAGCAGCCCTGCAAAGGGTTGGCATGCTTTGAAGAGTAACCAGTGGTGGCACAGTGGGTACCAGCTTAACTAAACAGGCAGGTAAGAGGAGGATTGAATGGACACCCTTGTGGACTTTCTGCCCCACTTTTGCATTGTAACGATACTCACGTCATCATTGTGAAAGGGATACTAAACTGTGAGACAACTGCCCGGGTTAATGACACTATTACTGCCCAGATAATGTTTGGCTCCATTTGGGTTAATCAATTAAAAAAAATCTCTCTGTTTCACTGTGTGTTTAAACTCCTCTTCATTTCCTCTCTCTCATTCATAACTACATTTTACTTTATTTATCACAGCACTCTATGAGAGGTGCTACAGAAAGATCAACTGAAAAATAGCCTGAAAATTAGCCAGATGTAAACTACAGAAGAACAGATTTAACGACACACACCACTTTGGCCAGGCTCAGTCGCCACCCTCTGTCAACAGCTTTAAACGGCAATAAATGAAGGGCTTTAGAGATTCTGAAAAGGAACGAGAGCAGCCCGTAAAGATGAACATCCATCCATCCTTTCACGTTTCTATCGTATTTCATCCAGTTGCAGGATCAGGTTGGAGGGCAGAAGCCAACCCTGTAAGGGACGCCTTGGCACCACAGCCACCCGCTATCACAGCACCGGTTCTGTGTTCATAGTTTTGACTACTTTGTGCCAACGTGTACAGGGAGAACACAAAAATGCCATACAGACGGACAGAAAACAATTTTATGCCAAAAGTCACCACTGACTGCACTAAAATACGAGGAGTTAAAGTTAACACAAAGTTAAAAAGCGAGCTGACAAAAATGAAAAGGCAAGAAAGACTGTGTTACTACCAGCCAATGGAAAAAATAAGAATCCCCTTTTATTGCACTGTTAGGATGGTGACAAACAATACATGCACCACTAAAGCCAGCATCGGGTGCCAGGCTACCAAAATTCCCACTCAGTCACCACTCCTGAGCTGCCTGTCCAAAATATGAGCCAAAGCCAAGTTGGTGGCAGCAAGTCACCCTGTCAGTACCGAGTCCTGTTCACCACTTAAGGAGACCACACTAAAAATGTGTAATGCCAGCCGAAGGCCACCGGGACATGCGGCGTCTGCCACTCTGTAGTGGAACTCTATTGGTTTTTTGTAGACCTTGTAAATGCTCACCACTGGAGCCTCGAACACCTTGTAGCACATCAGTTTCAGTAGGTGGACATCCACGTGGCGTTTCTTCATTTTCTTAAGGGTAACGCTACAGCTTGGTCCTGAAGTGGGCATCTGCACACTAGGTCAGTGACGATGCACTGAAATGGACTACCTTCTTTGAGCCCAGGTTTGAAGACCGTGACCCTGCAACATGTCGGGTAGGAGCCATCCATGTGCTCCAGTGGGCCAGCCTGGTGGGCCAGCTCAAGGGGGGGCTGGGGTACCAGACATGTGCACACATCTTCAGCGACCCCACTTTCTGACATGCACTATTAAATGAGGTCTCCTGTGACTCACTTTGCTCAACGATTTTTGTCAAATAATGCCCATCATGAGAGGCACATTGCTCCCGTTGTGTGGAGAGGTGATCACCTTCAGCAGTGCGCCAGGTACCCAGACTTGAGCTTCAGTGACACGGACCATCTCTGTCACATATCTGAAAAATGTAAGATGTGAAACCCCAAAAACAAAGCGATACCAGATGGTAGGCAGCACCCACTTACCTTATGAAGTCCATGAACTGTTCATCATCATCATCTTCTCCTGAATGATTTAGACATCCATTCCTGAACATAACCAGTGAGTAGTAGAAGCTGATCACATTGATTATCAGTACTGATATTGATTAACTCAATACATGAGAACACCAGCAGTACCAAATTGACCCAACTACAAGAAACAATAGTATTGTGGTCCAGGCACCAATCGCAAACCAGGGGTCAGCAACAAGCAGCCCACAAGGAAGAAAGGGGACAGCCAAGGGGTCTGACAAACACTTTGGGAGCCCAGTGAGGTCTGTCTATCCCAGCTCCCGGAAAAAGTTAACTTTACAAAAGCCTGCTACGTGTCCAGCGTCAAACAAACTATAATCCCCTTTCAACTTCTAAGGGGGGCACCACACCCCTGGGCGCCTGCTGAAGCACAATTTGAGCTGGAGGAACACGTCGCAGTAGTACAATGTGTCAAATGGGAGTACAATGTGACCAAAATAGTGGCCAGAGCAGCATGGGATGATTAGAAAGCTGGGGTCTCTTATATAAAACTGTGTGGATTGAAACATGAAAATACTGTATAAGAAGTGCAAAAAATAAATAAGCTATCGTTACACAACTTACCTCAATAAGTCACAACGTGTGCACAGGACACCACGCACACCACTGTAAATGGACTATGCTGATCAACCTCATACATATGTAATCATGATGCTGCAGACCTTCATTGGCTGGCAGAGCAGATGCCCAGCTCACATATCATGCTGTGAATCACAACTGAGCGCACAAGAGCAGGAGTGACATCACAGCGTCTCTCCACTGCGCCCTGGGGGCCGCTTTTACCAGGCACACGATTGGCGTTACAATCAATAGTACAGGCCATACGAAAAATAGAGGGTCCCACCAGTCATCCTAGCAACAAGCCGACCACCACATCTCAAAATAAATGAGTCCCAGGCTATCAAGACACAGCTTTTTGCCAGTCTCATCTTAGCATCACAGATGACTTGGGCAGTAATGCAATGTCACTGCTCACAGTTAAGTTAAAAGAGGTCGTTTCATTCTCGTAGACACCCTCACTGCAATATGACCACAGTAAAGTTATTTGATTGCATTAGGCAGATTACCTGTCATGTTTTATGTTGGCGGCATCGTGCCATACTAAAGCTAGATGTGGACAAACAAGATTAGACAGGAGACCCCGTGGACTATGATGTTTGCTGATGACATTGTGATCTGTAGCGACAGTAGGGTTGCAGGTTGTGGAGACCCTTGAGAAGTGGAGATATGCTCTAGAGATGAGAGGAATGAAGGTCAGTAGGAACAAGACAGAATACAGGAGTCTAAATGAGAGGGTGGTCAGGGAAATGGTGAGGATGCAAGGAGTAGAGTTAACGAAGGTGGAGGAGTTTAAATACTTGGGATCAACAGTACAGAGTAATGGGGATTGTGGAAGAGAGGTGAAGAAGAGAGTGCAGGCAGGGTGGAATGGGGGGAGAAGAGTGTCAGGAGTAATCTGTTACAGACAGGTATCAGCAAGAGTGAAAGGGAACGCCTACAGGACTGTAGTGAGACTGGCTATGTTATATGTGTTGGAAACGATGGCACTGACCAGAAAGCAGGAGACTGGAGGTGGCAGAGTTAAAGATGCTAAGATTTGCACTGGGTGTGACGAGGATGGATAAGATTAGAAATGAGTACATTAGAGGGTCAGCTCAAGTTGTATGTTTGGGAGACAAAGTCAGAGAGGCGAGATTGTGCTGGTTTGGACGTGTGCAGAGGAGAGATGCTGAGTATATTGGGAGAAGGATGCTAAGGATAGAGCTGCCAGGGAAGAGGAAAAGAGGAAGGCCTAAGAGAAGGTTTATGGATGTAGTGAGAGAGGACATGCAGGTGATGGGTGTAACAGAACAAGATGCAGAGGACAGAAAGATGTGGAACAAGATGATCTGCTGAGGCAACCCCTAACGAGAGCAACCAAAAGAAGAAGCCTTACCAGAAGAGAAGAGCACAGCAGGCATAAGACAATACCGACCTGCCAACCAGTTTCCTGAGAAGTGACAACAGGTAGCCAATATAAACTGAAGAAAAACTTTTTAGATCTTCAGTGCATTGTCCATCATATTCATCACTTTTCAGGTTTGTCATGTCAGTACACATCATAATAATATGAACTGTTATGTGTGCAACTTACCTGTGTTTCACTGCTTTACCAAGGGTGTCATCATTGTCAAGTTTCTCCAAAACTTTGCATACATTTTGGTCATAGTGAGGGTGCAGATATGCACGTGTGGAGTAACAAAGATCAGGAAGAGAGAGAAACAGAGGCAACACTTCAAGTTCAGGAAATCTCAAAGAAAACACTAGAAATGAAGGCTTAAGTGGTGTGGGTATGGCATGAGGAGAGAAGTAAACAATGGGGCGAGAAGAACCACCAAGAATATTGGAGGTGTTCAGAGAGTGAAAGGGGATGGACTGCATGAAGAAAGAGGTGCCAGGCGAGGAACTATTTCAACAGAGGAGAATGGAGGAGGCTGGTCTAATACGGTGACCCACACAAAAGTGTGAAAAGCTTTAGCAGGTGGAGAAGGAGGAGGATGTACCACGTTAGCCATTATGGATGTAATGAGAAGTGAAGCAAAATGACGCCTTTCGAGGCAACTCAGGCAAGTGAACTAACTGACTGAGCACTTTGATTAGTCAGACCTCTCATTTAGACAGGAGATTCGGAGCACTGGGAGACAGTTGCTGTTCTCCAGTATGACCAGTGATTCTTTTTGGAAGGACAGCACAGTACCAGTAGTTAGTGTTTCTGCAGTTTGCACTCTCTCCCTCCTTCTTTCTTTCAGGCACAACACCTCCACTTCCTGTGATGTGGCCCTGTGCTGGACTAATGTCCTCCTCACGTCTGGCTTCTGTTCTGCTTACAGCCCTAAAAAGGATGAAAAACTTCTGAAGATGGGCGAGTATTTCTTTCGATTACGTTCTGCCCTTGAGCCACCACCTTGCTCTTTCTAGTTACTACTGGCCATACACAGTGCGGTTGTGTGCTGGGCAGTGAAGTGGTCCCAGCTCCTCTTGGGCACTATTCCCCATATGATGGACTGGCATCTCACTCTGGTTGGACCTCACTTTGTAATCACACAATCCTGTATTGGGTTTTCAGAAAACACATCAACAGACCAACACCTTTCATGACAAAAGTTTAAAAAAAAATACTTACCCAGGGTGAAATGAAAACCAGCAGTTGCCAAATTGCTACCAGACTGCTTTCAAGTTCCTTAGCAGGAGAATTTAAAGAAAAGGTTGACAAGAAATCCCAGTGCCTGGACAGAAAAGCTCCAAAGTTAAAAACCCGGCAGGTTACCGTGATGTCAGAGGTGGCTGTAAATCACAACCCAGCACTCACAATATTCAGTTACATAAAGGCAGAAAAAACCCTCAGTAGCAGCAGCTTGGCAGCATGGTGGCATAGCAGGGCTTTTTTCTGAGACTTAGTTAGCTTAGAGCCCCAACAATATAGTTGCTAATTCTTAAAAAGAAAAAAATATATATCAATTTATATGTATATGTTTGAATAAAAAAAGGCATTGTGGATACAGCAGCTTTCATGTATGAAGCAAAATCCAAACTCTGAGTAATCACCAATTCATTTGTGTTAACCCCTGACAAACAAGCCACCCCGTTGGTTAGATATATTTTGCTTTTTTTTTTTTCTTACTTGGCCAACATAAAGAATCACAATATGAAAAAATGCTAAATGTTGTTTACAGATTAAGAAAAAAAAGGGCAAAAAGGTCTTTGCTCCCACCGTTTTAAAGTGACAAAAAATGACAAGAAAACTACATGGCATTTCCACCATTTACTCTCATTATCAAAAATAGTTTTTCAACTCTTCTTGCAAATCAAAACAACAGAACAAAAAAAAAGAAAAAAAAAAACAAAAAGTACAGACTGGACACAAGTCACATTTTGTTTTCTCCTATGGCTTCAAAACACTACCTGACCACAGTCACAGGAAATGATACCAGGTAAAACTATAAAACAGAAGGCGCCGTGGGATCTGTCTGATAGAATAACCTGCACATTCATTTTATCTGTACACTAGGTTAATAACTGTCACCGTGCATGCTGTGTGCTAAATCAAAAAGGTTTTGGATCTGAATGTTAATAAAAATTGAAGTATAAAATAAATAAGGCAGAAATCCTTCAAACATTTACAAACAAAAAAGGTTTCTTTGGAGGGACTGGTTCTGTGGGGGGAAAAAAAAAACCCTGCCAGTTTCTCATGAGCGGCCCTGATGTCCTGTGTACGTTTGACTTTCTCTGTGCCATCAGAAGACTGGAAACAACGTTTCATGAGGCAATGATGTTAAAATGGCGCATGGGAAGGCAGCCTCCTATCAGGAACTGCACAAATTATTTGCTTTAGGTTATCCAGGCTTGATCGAAATTAATTTACAAAGTGAGGAAAAATGTGTTAAGCATACACACGTGCATATGACTTTTTATAATATTGCTATGATAAATCAAGTAGTATGAACTTTCGAATCATAATAAGTGCTTAAAGTACGGTCCTTTCCAACATCAAGTGCAGATTAGCCAAATGTTCTCTCTTTGAGAGAGTGGCCTCATATCAGTCCGTCTGGAGACATGACTTGAAACCCAATATTTGGCCTGTGGCTGGCTATGTTCTTAAACGCTTCCCTCCTCTCCAGCTTATTTTGCTTATCCACAGAAGGTAAATAGGAAAGCAGTAACTTATTACAATTTAGTTACAATTTAAGGGAAAAACGTCTAAATGAAAGTTTAAAGACAGGACACAACAGTTTTCAGAGACAGCAAAAACTAGCACAAACAAGACTGGAACAGAATTTTGGACAAACTGTACATACTGCATTACACTGCCTTGCACCTTCAGAACAGCAGCCTGCCTCTGATAGACAATACTTTGTAAGGTGACATCCAACCAATACTGTAAACTCGGAAAGTGATGTTAATTCGGAAATCTTTTCTGGACTTAGTTATCTGGTATACAAAAAGGTTATAAACACAACCAATCTCCACTGACAGAGCAGGTACCTTTGTTTTGTTTTTTGTTACCTGAACCTTTTATGATTATGCACAGAGCATGACCAACAACAATGAGGTCAAGTTTCACTTGCCAAAGATTATTTTGTATAAATCACTTGTAGACATGATGACAATGTAGTTCCCTTTCTAATGGACTAAAGTATATATGATGGGACCATTTTGTACAAGAGATTTATAGGCAGGTGCTTTGGCAATATTTATATATATTTATATATATATATATAGATATATATTTTTTAGTTTTATTTTGAAACTAAACTAGAACAGAACCATAGCTGCCTTAAAAGTGTAGTGACGTCTCCCTATCCAGTCACATTGTTAAAAGAGGGGAGAGCACATGGATAGAGTTCAGCAGTCAAACCTCATATCGAGAGTCTCTTCAAAGCTTTTGTCATCATGCGGGCTGGCAGCTAAGAATGCAGGGAGAGGGGAACCTGCAGTGACATTGAGGACGCTGGTGCTTGTGCTTGCATTCCGCACTGCAATGCTAGTGACATTGATACCCAGGGTGAGACGGGTTTGCTCCAAGGCCTTTTCTGGTACAGCAAAGGCCTCCAACTTTTTCTCACCATTAGCCATGTAAGAGTTCTGACATCCCCGACAAATACAGTCCAAACAGGCTTTACGATTGGAGTAACATGGACACCGTTGGCCACGACACGTAAGAACACTTGGATTTTGAGTGGCCCGGCCACACTTGCATCCCTTTTTTTCCTGGGGCTTTTTGTACACAACTTTGGTGGGGCTCCCTGGCATTAAGTTATTAGTGGGGAGACGGTCTTTTATTTTGTCCTTGGTCTTGGGAACCCCTTGTTTAGACTTGGAGTAGGCTTTCTTGGCCCCATGGTCAGCACTCTTTTTAATACTCTTACTTGATACCAACAAAGTTTTGCTTATTTTAGGGGTACCCCCATTTGGCACAGTAGCAACCGCCTGAACTGGGATCTTCAGTTCTCTCTTAATTGTCACCGGTGCTGCCGCTGCCAAAGGGGGCCCTCGTATAATTGTGGAAATGGGCAAAGGCAGGATCTTTTCACTGTCACTTTCAGAGCGAGACCGCTTACGGTTCAACCGAACCACTTTGGGTGTGGCTGCAGAACAGGAGATACCTGATGAAGGTTGGGGATGACAAGAAACAAAGGCTGCCGAGTCCAAAGGTAGAGATGGCAGCTTGGAGTCAGTAAAAGGACCATTTAAAGAACCTGTAGCTTCCAGATTTGGTGTCAAAACGTCACTGCAATCTTCCCCTTCCGTGTCTGGCTCCAAACTACGCAACACCTCCTCAACAGTCAGCAGTAGTGGGTCATTACTGTGTTTCATGTCCTCGCTAAAGCTACAGATATCGATGCCATCAGTGCAGAGGTCCCCAGAGGTGACAGCTTCACACACTGGTGGCAAGTCATCTGGAAACGTTTGACTTTTAAGATCCTCTCCTGTGCTGCACACATCAATGGTGGTCGTTGCATTTTCAGAGGTGGGAAGGCTAGCAGCAAGCTCATCCACTGAGAGCCCGTTACAGTCATGCAATCCATTAATACCAGGCATACTGATTTCCATATCAACTGCTTCATCAGGCAGAGCTTCCAACTGTGAGCTGCCATGGTGCTCCGAGGTGGAAGGGATTGGGGAATGTGACAAACAAAGTGAGACAGCTACCTGGGAATCTTCTTGTTCACCCTCACTGAACAGGCCTTCTTTTAGCATTCCCAAAATATCTGGAGAACCTCCAACAGCACTAGCAATGTGCGGAGCTAGAGGAGATTCGGCAATGTATTCACAGAGTTTCCGGTAACAACTAACTAAAATGCAAAGTTGCTTGTTTTCCTCAAATTGTTCATAATCCTTACACCAACTGCAAGATGGTTTCATCATCATCTTTTTGCCCTTACAGGCTTTGCATACATAATGCTGACAGGTGGAGTTAGTTGGAGCTATCGGATCTTGCAGCAAGTTCCCTAAAATATAAACAAACACAAAATCAGAGTTCAACAGAATAAACACACAACAGATTTAAATATGTTCAAAAAGAATGAAAGCAACATATCAATACATTTTAAAAACACACTAATATGGGCTACGGGTGAATTGTTATGCTAAAAAAAGAAAAACACCAGACATAAGGAGTGGCTTTAACTAGGACACCACATCACCTCTGAATTATTCTGCTGCTCTGATGTATGGACTTTCTCATTCACCTTACCATCAGTAATTTAAGTCATGTGCATGCAACATACAAAGGGAGGTACATTTTATCTTTTTTTAAAAAGAAGTCTAGAAGCCACTAAAGCATCAAAATTTAAAGTGGATTGCCATCTTTTATATGAACCACCACTTAGTAATTCTTCAATGTGCTACATGGTAGGTTAAGTTTTTCTTGCTTTTAAACTAGTTTTCTTTTTTGTCAAACTGTTGTAAATTGAAATTAATAAAAAAATGCCATTGCAAAATTAAGTTATATTATATTGTGAAACTGAACATCTGTGTTTTATATAGGTTCTTCTTCAAGTGCTTTCCTCCAACTGATCGGGCTTTGGCACAAAGTAATTTGGTAGATGCTGCAAATAATCACCATCCGGGGTTTCTAAAGTTTCTCCCCATTGAGTAACACAAAGAGAATCTTTAATTTACTGTGAACTGGAGAAAGTAAACATTGTGCCAGTTATAGGTCAGAATAATAATACATGCTTGAGAATACTTCCAAAGTGAGTGACGGCAAATGAGTTACCAAATACATGTTGTAAAAGGTCTGTATTTAGCTTTCATCTTAAGAACACGTTTGTTAAATGAATTCTACTCAAACACTTCATTGTGGCATCCAGTATTGTGTGAAGTTCATGAAATGTCAATTTAAGGATCCGTTTCCCACTGACACCTTAACAATGAAGATACCAGGATAAAAGAATTATATGCGTTACAAAAAGACAGTTCATCTACAGAATACTAGGCATTAAAGTTAAAATGTAGTATTTGTAATTACAGGTTTTTTAACAGCTTCATTTTTTCCATAGCAGAAAAAAAAAACATTTCAAACACACAACTGAAATCAACTACCATTTTATGCTTCCTGAAATGTACCTAAATCAGCTCTTAAATTCTTTATCTATAATTTCTTCATGTAAGTAAGTTATCATTACTTGTGACACTAATGATACACCTCAACATAGCAATTACACTGCAATATTATGATTTGTAATTAAGGTAGTGCTGGGCATAAATTATGAATAAATCTTAATAACTATCTCTATTAAAACTATGATAACCAATAACAATGATCAGAGCAAGTTATAAGAGCAGAGACCAACAAGAAAAATTGCAATGTCCATTACTAGTAAATAAGCAACTAGCCATTGAAGATGTTTTTGTGCAGACTTTGCGTTACATTTTAAGCAGATTTTAGTCAGCAGCAACAATCCTATAGCCCTTAGAAATAAACTTTACATGATCAAAGTAGAGACGCGCTTACACTGCATTAGGCCAGTTTCAGCACTTGGTTATCAGGCTCACCATGGTGATGCGTCTCTTATTCACAGGCTTTTCTTTTCTTTATTGGACAGTAAATCTTAACAATAAATCAGAGCAGCCTGTATCAGTGAAAGCTCAAATAGTAGCAAATGAAATGTTCATTTAAAAAATAACACTACAGCATTACACAGCCCAAAGACCAACGTTGGTATCTGGACCAAATAAGCTTGGATAGGCACAGTTACAGTACTTGGAGAAGACTAGGGGGCAGGTATGGACAGGCTGCTCTGTTAGTGACCTTAGCAAGGAATAATGTAAAGGGTGACACTAATGAGGGATATATTATCTCAAAGCCAAACATATCTCACTTTAAAAACAAATTAAAAAAAAAAAAAAAGATGAAAAGATACAGAAGAAGAAGGCTGTTTGCTGAAATCACCTCAGAGAGGGAGTAGTGAGTGGACACACTTGAGACACAACCACCTCGATGATCTGCTCTTCTTAGTAGTCAGCCTCACAATCGTTTTCATTTTTTTTTTTTGATCGATAATTGTATTTTATGATTCTTTTTTGTAATCTGTTACTACTTGTACACTTTAGTACAAGTAAATTGTATGTTTCAATAAAACCACACCTGCTTTAACATAAAACATGCCTTATACCTTTTGCATATCCTAC
This sequence comes from Polypterus senegalus, assembly GCF_016835505.1. Lineage (NCBI taxonomy): Eukaryota > Metazoa > Chordata > Cladistia > Polypteriformes > Polypteridae > Polypterus > Polypterus senegalus. The sequence continues at coordinate 161,677,934 of NC_053154.1, forward strand.
AGGCTATCATTTGTGATGAAGTAATAACACTGTTGAAATAAAACAAACATGCAAATAAAAATGCATTAAAGAAGTTGTTTAAAATCAAAAGGATACAACAATATCTTAATCTACACCACAAAATCCACCTCCGGCACTACCCTGGTATACCATTTATATATTTTTTTTCAGTTAGTCAAACAAGATGGACAGACTTCTGACACCCCCCTTACTTGGCAGATGTCTATATAAAGCAACCCCAATTAAAAAGAACAGTCAGATTTACCAGGCTTCATGACCAGTCAACAGGTGTGAACTAATCCTAGTATTACAATCAATTTGTACAGAACAATATTGGCAATTAAGTGCAAGTCTGAGGAAAAATGTCATTATACATTTATATAGTACATTGCCCTTGATCAAAGCACTGCACAGCATGACAACAATAAAAATGATAAATACATGCAATGTCAGGTGCTGGGTTACAACAACGTAACAATAAATTAGCTGTGTAATTACTGATCTGGTGACAGAAGCAAATGTAACCACGATACTTCTGGATTTGACCTGGTGTCAATCCAGATTTAAAACAATAGAAAAGCATGGAATATTGTCTTTCCAGCACTTGCCTAACCACCATGTGTTTCTTTTGACTGCTGCATTTACTTTAAACACATTATGCTGATAAAAACTTATCAAAGTACACTGAATTTTCAGTAATTTAAAAACCAAAGTAACATTACAGTGTTACAAGGCAAATAAATTTAATTTTCTGTAACACCAACAGCAAGTTAACTAAGGGTGCTACTTAGGATGAAAAATGTCAAAGGACTTTAAAATCAGTAAGTTACAGTACAAACCCATGTAGTATTTAAAAAAGGTAACAAAGGAGAGAAAACAAAAACACTCTGTGAGGAGGTAAAGCCACAAACGGGGAAGAGATTCCTTAGAGATTTTCAGCAACAGAGCAAAAAAAATGACATTTGCAAAAACTACAATAACAAATGATGTTTGAGAAGCAAAAAGAACACTTAATACAGAGTAGAAAATATTCTGTGCACTAACCACAAAAGGAAATATCCCCCAGTAAGCAGCATATTCTCTGTGTACATGAAACACTCCGCACTACACACACCCACTGAAATGCTGTGTGTTCTTTCCTGTTGATATTCGGCTAATAACCTTAAAATTAACCAGTCTAAATAGATACACCAAAAAAAATGGAACATTAATATAGTTTCACATTGGAAATTCTTATCAACATGTTGACACCAAATACAAAAAATGTTACATATGCACCTTTAATACTGGTATATTGATAATCACAGATTAAAAAATGCATTTGACACGCAAAGAAATCAGTAAAACTAATGCATTAACTAAACGAATGAACACTGACCCAATATTCTCTTAAGACTTTCTAAAAATGTTCTTTTCTGTTGTGACACTCTACTGTGGACTGGACTCACGTTTGTTCAGTGCTAGCCATTTTTCATCTAAGTACCAAAAGAAATTAGGATGCACGTGTACAGCAGACACAAAGTCTTGAATAGTGTCCGTCATACCGAGACTCCTTACAAACAACGCACATCATACATACACACCTCTTGTAACTCTCAGTGTTTACACACATGTATAGGCATTTATGAATCTGAATTTCCTCAAGGGATTAACAAAGTTTATCTAATCTAATTTCTGATTAGATTACACTACACATTCCCTATTTTCACAACAAAATCTTTAGGCCTTAAAAGTAAACATAACTCAAGTGTATCGGCTAATGCTTGCAAATAATAAAAATATATTTATTTATATAAATACTAACAATGACGAAAAGACATATGTAATGAGGTTTATTTGTTTTTACACTGATAAAATATTTTCAAGTTGTCTTATTAAATGAACGATCCACTTTATATTGCACTCAAACTAAATTGAATTTAAAAACAAACTGTCTGGTTCTGACAGACCTTGTTTGAAAAGTGCACTTGATTTTAAGTTCAGTTCTGAGTCACTAAATTCAAACTAGTCACTTAACTGCACTCATGAACAAATGTAATATAGCTGTACATATGTAAAGACCCTTCAGATCAAGTTAACCGTTGTACATTATTAATGGGACAGATACTCTTACTTTTACACACAACAGTTCTCGTTTCCATATTCTAACACAAAACTTTCCAAAAGGTTCAACCAAGGCCAAGAGGAGGAAGCGCATCTTTACACATGCTGAGCGAACTGCAAGCAACAGTTTGGATATACTACTGACTAACCTAAAACAAACGTTCAGAGCATGATATTAGAGAGATATCTAAATCATCAATGGCAAATATTCGTACATAGTAAAAGTTGATTTGTTTTAGGTGCCACCTCCGCCCCCATACCCCATTATCGAATTAATACACTGGTCCTAAAGTCAAACAGACTGACGTCGCGAGAAGGCGCGACCCTTGTGACAGGCCCTGAACAAGTCACGACAATCACAAGCCCCGCCTCTGCTTCTCACGCCGCTTTACTGTTACGTAAACACTTCTTGACAGTCAACTTGCGCGTCCCTGTAAACAGACGAATCGAGTATTGATTGCCCGCGCCGCTGACAAGAAAATCTTATTACCTTAAGGCATAAAGAAAGTGCCTCGTCGTGCATTCAGAAGAGATTAATTCTTACAGCTACACTGATGTGATTAGGACATTTTTGGCATCTCCACGCTATCCGAAATACTGGCACGGAAGGTTGTTATAAGAAAAACAAACTGTACGGACAACTTACAAATCTGACAAAATTAACGTCCTCATGTGCGGAAATTTACTGTGACTGACAGCGAGCAGAATGGTTATGATAACATATTTACAGACCAAGGGGGTCTGAAGGCAAGATGCCATCTCGAGTGATGCCATTTATACACCAAAAGTACCAATATAATAAATGTTATGTTTAAACACTTTATATACACGTTAAATTCAATCAACAAACATAATACTGATTCAAGGTGTATAGTAAAACAAACAAAAAAAAGCCTCACCACAAACAAGGCATGCCAGAGACTGCCTGAAGAAGGGGAAGAGCTTGTAAAGCTCCGCAAACGACTGTGGGTCCCTCGGATCGCACTGCAGCACCGAACGACAAGCTGACACGTAAAGAGCGGTGGCATTCACCGGGTTCATCTCAGCAACTTCCCGCCGGATGGATCCAGTTCTGGAAATGTTTTTTTTTTTTTTAAAAAGAAAGAAATCCAGCCCACAATAAATCCTCTGGCAGTTATTACTTTCTTGAAAAACAACTGCACAGTGCTGATGATTTTAGTCTAACCATGGATCCCAAAGAGTCTCCGGGTGATACATGAGGTAAAAAAGAAATCCAAGCAGCGCCAGATGACTTGGGGATAGAATTGTTTAAAAAATTAAAAATAGCACAAAACCTGCAGGCAGCAGAGCGGTTTACGCCCCACCCCCTCCACGAACGGCCAAACGCGGGTTAATGATGATGATGAAGCCCTCCCGGGCTGTCAATTCAATCCAATCGCCGCACACAGCGAGCCCCGCTTTCAAACGTAAGGAAGGGAAGCACAGCGGCGCGGCTCCATCGCGGCTTTAGCTCTTTCCTCTTCTCCACGGCACGAAAAACGGCCAGAAAAACATGTTCGCTCGTACTTTTGCGCGCGTATGTAACAAAAACAAACAAAAAAAGCAAACGTAAAACGGGGCTGCTGCAACCTTGTGCGCACGAATTATTTAATCCAAAACTAATCTACAAATATTTCCTTAGAACGGAACTTCCATGTTAGCAATCTGTGAGGCTGTACGGTGGTGGCCCTACGCTCTCAACGTCTCGGCGCTCGATTCCCACGGCTAGCTTGGACAGCCAAAGAAAAATCCCAGCAGAGCTCTCGAATCAGTTCACTTATCGCAAGATCCTGGCTCTCAAAAGTCTGATTTGCTTTCTAGGGAACAACTTATGAGTTTTTCCATTCCTTAGGTCCACGTTGTTCAAATGCATTCAGACAATCGCGAAAGCGGTTAATAATGTGTTTTTAAAAATGTGTTTATTGTCCACTGCTGTCGCCGATTCTCATGGCGGTGCTGCTGCAGAAACAAACAGGGCCGCTTCTCCCTCTGATTCGTTCAGTGGCTCATCCCATAAAAGCTCTCACAATTGTAATTCACCGGCAAGTCTGCAAAGGCCAATCCTTAAAATAAACAACATTTTCCAAGCATTTCCACGAAACAAGCTGCAGTATCGGTGCTAGCATGTACACTTAACCAGTCAACCCTTCCGAACAAAAATAGGCCGCTGTTTTTCTTTTCTTCGGATTGCGCGGCACTGTTCCGCCTTGCTGACGGTTCCACTTGCGACCAAAATTATTTAGGCGCTTTTCCTATGCCAAAGTGAATTCTTCAGATATCTTGCACCACCGTCCTATTGCACTCTTGCTGGTTTAACATTAACATTTTTCTTATACAACAGTACGCTGTAGCTGTGGTGACTCCCCTCCTTTTTTCCTCTCCGCAGATAACAGACAAGCGCTACCTGAAATCTCGCGTGAAAACGCGGCTCCGCTCTCGCGAGACTGTGATCCACTCGTTACGTAATTGGAAGCGCTCCCTCCTGCTTTCATTTTTTTGTTGACGACATTGTCGTAATTGCATGTGGTACTAGGTGCAAAGCGGTCGCCTGCCTCTGGGTATTTTAATGAATTTGCTCGTAGTGAAATGTAACAGAAGAAACAGTCAATACGTATAAAAGTCATAAATATTCACTTGTCATCTTATTTTCATTTCCGACTTGCTGATCAGACGTTGTTAGAGAGTAACGCTATTTATTCAGAAAAAAGCTGCAGTACTGCGCATTTGGATTGCATTAAATTGGATATTTTTACAGTATACAGTTATTTCGGTTCATACTTTAGACAGTTTTATTCTGTGCATTAGTCTAGTGTACTTATTATAGCGGGGTGCAATGTGTTATCTCGCGAGTGATTTCACATCTTTAAGGTAGAAGGTAAAGTTGAAAAGATACGTTTCTTATTATTTATTATTCACATCAACACTTTGCTATGTTTTTTTTCACGTAGTTACACATATATATATATATATATATACAAACACACTAGGGACGTTCAAAAAGTTTCCACACTTAATATTTTCGTTGGAAATGATGAAGGCGGGAGAAGTAATAATTGATACGACGCTGGGAACATTACAATTCTTAATAAATACAGTTTAAAAAGTGCGGAGCGTTTTTGAACGTCCCATATATATATATATATATATATATATATATATATATATATATATATATATATATATATATATATATACAGTACATGCCAAAAGTTTAGACACACCTCCTCATTCAATGTGTTTTCTTTATTTTCATGACCATTTACATTGGTAGATTCTCACTGAAGGCATCAGAACTATGAATGAACACACGTGGAGTTATGTACTTAACAAAAAAAGGTGAAATAACTGAAACCATGTTTTATATTCTAGTTTCTTCAAAATAGCCACCCTTTGCTCTGATTACTGCTTTGCACACTCTTGGCATTCTCTCGATGAGCTTCAACAGGTAGTCACCTGAACAGTTAATTTTCATTTTTCGATAACATCCCCAAACTTCAATTATAATTTTTTTAATAAAGCCAATTGTTTTCTTTGATTAGTATTTAGATAATATCATCACAAAAAAACTGAAGTTCTACCCTAATATTTCAATAATAAAAGTCTTAATAACACTTAATACAGACCACAGTGGCCTGGGGCTGGAATCTATCCTGGCCACACCAGATACAACAAAGTGCATTTGGGACTGATGTTAAGAAGCATTTCCTTATTCAAAGAGTTGTGGAAATCTCATACAAAAATACATAGTCATGTAGTTGAAACAGAAACCCTGTCAACCGTTAAGAAGTATCTGGATGAGATATTGGAATAGCTTAGTTGTTAGCTAAACAAATAAGGCTGATGGACTTAGTGTTCCTCTCTTGTTCATCAAATTACTTTATGTTCTAATCCTGGACAGAACACCAGTCTGTCACAGGGACGATTCATGCACAAGCCCATCCTCTCTGCCTCGTGGTTGAAATATACAATTGCCCAACTTTCATGTCTTTAGGATGTAAGAGGGAAAGAAAGTGAAGTAATCAGAGAAAACCATGCAGACAGGAGGTGAATGTGCAGACCATGACTTGATGTGGGGTTCAAATGCCAGATGCTGGATCTGTAAGTCAGTATTGGTATCCCCACTATACCACCATTCTTTTCCATTATTATTAAATAAAAAGCAGCATGTGGAAGATGTCAACATTAAAATAAGTCCTAAAGGCATGCATATTAGGTTAATTGCCAGCCTTAAGTTGTCATAGAATAAGTGAATGTAGTTGTGTGTGTTAACATGCAGTTTTCCCAACACATCCCTAAGGATGTGCTTAGTTAGGTCAGTGGTAATTCTAAGCATTCTCTGTGTGAGCATGAACTGGCTCTGGGATGGACTGGAACTGTTCAGGACAGCTGCAATAAGTTATGACTTTTTGCAACCCAGGTTGGATTAAGTGGATATATACTGTATATTATATATAAACTGCTCAAAAAAATTAAAGGAACACTTTGACAACACATCAGAGTTCAATTGGAAAAAAATCTTGCTGGATATCCATACTGATATGGACTGGGTAATGTGCTAGGAATGAAAGGATGCCACATCGTTTGATGGAAATGAAAATTATCAACCTACAGAGGGCTGAATTCAAAGACACCCAAAAATCAAAGTGAAAAAATGATGTGGCAGGCTAGTCCATTTGCCGAAATTTCATTGCAACAACTCAAAATTGTACTCAGTAGTTTGTATGGCCCCCACATGCTTGTATGCATTCCTGACAACATCAGGGCATGCTCCTAATGAGACGATGGATGGTGTCCCGGGGGATCTTGTCCCAGATCTGGACCAGGGTATCATTGAGCTACTGGACAGTCTGAGGTGTAACCTGGTGGTGTCGTATGGACCGAAACATAAAGTCCCAGAGGTGTTCTGTTGGATTTAAGTCAGGTGTGCGTGGAGGCCAGTCAATGGTATCGATTCCTTCATCCTCCAGGAACTGCCTGCATACTCTCACCACATGAGGCTGGGTATTGTCGTGCACCAGGAGGAACCCAAGACCCATTGTACCAGCACAGGGTCTGACAATGGGTCCAAGGATTTCATCCCGATACTTAATGGCAGTCAAGGTGCTGTAGTTTAGCCTGTAGAGGTCTGTGCATCCCTCCATGGATATGACACCCCAGACCATCACTGACCCACCACCAAACCGGTCATGCTGAATGATGTTACAGGCAGTATAACGTTCTCCACGGCTTCTCCAGATCCTTTCACGTCTGTCACATGTGCTCAGGGTGAACCTTCTCTTAACTGTGAAAAGCACAGGGTGCCAGTGGTGGACCTGCCAATTCTGGTATTCTATGGCAAATGACGATTGAGCTCCACGGTGCCAGGCAGTGAGCACAGGGCTAACTAGAGGACATCAGGCCCTCAGGCCACCATTATGAAGTCTGTTTCTGATTGTTTTCTCAGAGACATTCACACCAGTGGCCTGCTGGAGGTCATTTTGTAGGGTTCTGGCAGTGCTCATCCTGTTCCTCCTTGCCCAAAGGAGCAGATACCAGTCCTGCTGATGGGTTAAGGACCTTCTACAGCCCTGTTCAGCTCTCCTGGAGTAACTGCCTGTCTCCTGGAATCTCCTCCAAGCCATTGAGACTGTGCTGGGAGACACAGCAAACCGTCTGGCAATGGCATGTATTGATATGTCATCCTGGAGAAGTTGGACTACCCAGGTATCGCCTCATGCTACCAGTAGTGACACTGACTGTAGCGAAATGCAAAACTAGTGAAAAAATAGTCAGAAAAGATGTGAAGGGAAATATGTCAGTGGCCTCCACCGGTTAAACCATTCCTGTTTCGGGGGTGGTCTCATTGTTGCCTCTCTAGTGCACCTGTTGTTAATTCCATTAACACCAAAGTATTTGAAACTGATTAACAGCCCCCTCTGCTACTTAACTGACCAGATCAATATCCCAGAAGTTTCACTGACTTGATACTATACTCTGATTAAAAAGTGTTCCTTTAATTTTTTTGAGCAGTATATCTTTTTCATTGACACTTGTAGAAATGCGACTGACATTGTTATTCCATAAATATCTGCATTTACCTGACAACCTTATAATTCAGACTATGCTTTATTTTTAGGTATGGGATATTAATTACATGTATTTTAATATGAAATTACTTATCTAAAAAATAACTTTACAAGAAAGACTTGGTGTACTTGCGCAATCTGTATAGAGTATATTGTTAGCCCTTTTTAAACTAGCATAATAATTATAGCACTGGAGTATGGCAAGCTAATCAATATGCAGAGACAATACATCTCAAAATGCATTTAAAGGTATCCTGGAATTAATTAATTAATACTAGGGGGCTTTGTCCCCCACTCACTTTGCTCGCTGATAATTCAGTAAAGTACATTTTAAAGCAAATAGTAAAAACAGCTTTAAAATGAACAATCACTATATAAAACAACAAAGAGGAGAACATAGCTAAAGTGATGGAGAAAGATAAACTGAAATGGCCTGTTAACAGACTACAGTTGTACAGAGGAACTACAGAGGGACTGATGAGACCTATAAATAAAGGGATGGTCATTAAAAAGCTAGTGAGAACACATGCCTCCATTCTGTTTCTGAATGTTCAGACTGATAGAGCCTCACAAACAGGCCTTGGCAGAGATTTCAGAAAGTAAAAGTTACACTGCAGAGTTAATGTTTGCTAGAAGTTACATAATGAAATTTGAGAACAAAGAGACCAGCATCCCAATTGTCTGATTGGTTTATATGGAATAACTAATGGAGATAAATATTCTGAAGTTTTGGAGTAAATAACTTTATAAGCTAGTAGTGACATGTTGAAAACTCACTATTTTATAGTGTGGACGAGCCAAACGAGGGGTAATATGGTCATATGCCTCAGCATTTGGTTTGTGACAAGATTCTGGTAATAGCATTCTGAACCTCTTGTGACTTTTGAAGACCATGAAATTGAGAACTGCTGTAGTCCTGACAAAAAGTGACGAAAAAGTTTAGAACCCACATCTGTTCTAAAGAGAAGGAGTTGGACTATACTACTGTGTTGGAAATGACAAAGATATGATGGTAGTAGAGACTGGGGATTGAAAAGCAGTGCTAATGTAATGTATAACTCCAAACTGAACAACAAAATAAAATGAGAGTAAGTTCTGTGTTTGGTGAAATATGAGAAGTTTGCAGACATCCTTAGACTGAGTTTACTGAAGCAGATTGCCAGTTAATGGTTCATACAGCACATCTGAGAACACACTGTGGAATGGCATATAACTGGGAGCCTCTCAGCATCAGCTATAGGCTAACACTCTAAAATAAAAATCTATGCTAATAAAAAGCAAAGCCCTCACTCACTCACTCACTGACTCACTGACTCACTCACTCACTCGTCACTAATTCTCCAACTTCCCGTGTAGGTAGAAGGCTGAAATTTGGCAGGCTCATTCCTTTCTCCAGACAGAGGAGTAGCTTCAGTGACAGACTTTTGTTACTGTCCTGTTCCACTGACAGACTGAGGAGATCGTTCCTCCCCCACACTATGCGACTCTTCAATTCCACCCGGGGGAGTAAATGCGAACATTAATTTTATTTTAATTCTTTTCATTTTTATTACTATTTAATTTAATATTGTTTCTTTGTATCAGTATACTGCTGCTGGATTATGTGAATTTCCCCTTGGGATTAATAAAGTATCTATCTATCTATCTATCTACAGCTTACTTACAAAAGTTGGGCAGGTTTCATTTAGAAATTCTACGCATAATGGTCATAACTGGAACCTATTTTTTCGTCCATATACTATAATAGACTTCTGCTCGATGGCCGTGGGAGGCGGAGTTACGCCTCCCACGTAATTTAGTGCCTGCCCATATAAGGCTGTCCGTCAGCGGCAATCCAATAGAAACACTGCCGCTAAATATTCACGGGTGAAGGGCTGTGCTTATGCAGACGAAGATGAGATGGTCAGGGTGGTGTTTGGCACAAACTTGGCGAAACTGCGAGAGAAACTTTTAAGTGCCGGGTCTTAGCTAACATTAAATAAAGCCGTGGACATCGCACGAGATGGCACCAGCACAGCTGGGAACCTTCAATGCATGTACTTCGAGCGGCTCACGTGAACTGACGCAGTGCACAGACAAAAAACAGCAGTTCCAAAGAGTGCTGAACAAAAACCGAATTACACAATTGAGAAGGCAGCAAAAAAATATGAAGCGTGATACATACAAGCATATTCATAAGTGCAACTACTGCGGAAACAAAGCACACGGTGAAAAAAGTCAATGTCCCGCTAAAGGAAGACAGTGTAAAAAAAAACCTGTGCATGCAGTGTGCCATCTCAGATAAAGAAGAAGATGAGCTGTTTATTGATGCAGTAAGAAAGGAATCGATGAATGAAACCTGTCATCTTTACAACGATTGACAAACATGGAATGTAACTTGAACACAACACATCCTACAAATATGAACCTGATTGAAAGAAATAATGATAATCAAATCCTTGATGACAGCAACATTCAATAACACTCACAAAACAATTACTGTATATTGACAATCATGTTACGTTATTTTTAAAATGTTCCCTTTTCTTTTTCATAACTTCTTTAACACAGCAATGGAAGAGGCTTCGCCTCTAGCGCCGACATCCGAGGTTCGATTCCCGAGAGGGGGTGCACTGAGTATGTACGCCTGATGACCCCAAAATTAGGGCACAACACGTGTCGCATACTCTTTGCATTATTTCACAGTAAAACTATTTCAATATATATATATACATACATATATATACACACACACATACATATATATCAGCGCTTCCCGATTCATTTTACCCTTGCTTCCCCTTGGTTTGAGACGTATGAAAAAATATGCGGTCAACGCAGAAAGACATCACAAATTGAAGCTTTATGAATAATGGATACTTTATTCGCCATCAATGATTGTTTTGGTAAAGCCATACTCAGTGTATTCATTAGATGAACGGTAAAAAAGTAAGAGCGAGGGGAGGATGACTTATTGAGGCAGGCAGGCGAAATCACAATAGCACGCGGGCTCGATATAGTGCGCATCAACTCGATCTGAATTGCGCGATCACATTCGAAAAAATATATCTTTTCAAGTTCTATTTAGTCGACACAAATATCTTTGGTTGGAATGTAAGGCGAATTTACTCTTTACATATCTATGGTGAAGAAAAATTTATGCAATGATGCCTACATTTAACTTACATTCCTACCAAAGACATTTCTGTCGACTAAATAAAAATTCCTTCTATTTAAAATTTAAATAGAACTTGACCAGATACAATAGTTCATAATATCCAAGCAAACTTGCACGTAAGAGCGGGAGTAATCCGTTTTAACAAGCAGCGTATTGCACTGATACGAAATAGCCTACCCATTTAATTATTTAGGAATGGATAAATAAATTAACATTTTGCACAAATAATGTTTTCCATTTTTCTTCCTTGAAGGATTCTGCCACCCCTAGCAACAGTTGCTCACACCCCAAAGAGTGTATACTGTATATGTATATGTATATGTATATATATATATATATATATATATATATATATATATATATATATATATATATATATATATATATAAATATACCAAGGCTTCAGCGCGTGAAATACCCATGGATTAAATAAAACCTACACAATAACTATAAAAATCGTAATAAATGAACAATGAAACAGCGGAGAACCCGTGGATTAAATAAAAAAGTTGCTTCGTTGTTGAAGCAAGGAAAAAGGACTTTCTTATATGTCGTTCGTTTTTAAAACAGTGCAGAAGCTGTGAGAAAGCTGCTTCCTTGGCGAAGCTCGTAAACGAAAGAAGACACCGCAGTGAACACAGAAGAGAACCCGTGGATTAAATAAAACCTACACAATAACTATAAAAATCGTAATAAACGAACAATGAAACAGCTGAGAACCCGTGGATTAAATAAAAAGGCTGCTTCGTTCGTTTATAAAACAGTGCAGAAGCTGTGAGAAAGCTGCTTCCTTTGCAAAGTAAGGAAACGACTGAAGAGACCGCAGGGACGCGGTAAGTGTTCGGCAAGGCAGCTGAAGCGCTGCATTATGGGATCTGTAGTTTATTGTGTTACCAGCGCTTCATATCCCCGGGCCATTAATAACAATAATACAGTATATAAAATGATCTCGGGCGGATATAATTACACGCTGGGCGGATGTGGCCTCGGGCCTTGAGTTTGACACATATGGACTAAATAGAACTTGAAAAGATATATTTTTCGACATCGAGCCCGCGTGCTATTGTGGTTTTGCCTGCATGCCTCAATAAGTCATCCTCCCCTCGCTCTTACTTTTTTACCGTTCATCTAATGAATACACTGAGTATGGCTTTACCAAAACAATCATTGATGGCTAATAAATTATCCATTATTCGAGTATGTAGATCGGGGTATATATATACATATATATATACCCGCGTATCGCAGCGGAGACGTAGTGTGTTAAAGAAGCTATGAAAAAGAAAAGGGAACATTTTAAAAATAACGTAACATGACTGTCAATATACAGTAATTGTTTTGTGAGTGTTACTGAGTGTTGCTGTCATCAAGGATTTGATTATCATTATTTCTTTCAATCAGGTTCGTATTTGTAGGATGTGTTGTGTTCAAGTTACATTCCGTGTTTGTCAATCGTTGTAAAGATGACAGGTTTCATTCATCGATTCATTTCTTACTGCATCAATAAACAGCTCGCCTTCTTCTTTATCTGAGACCTGACACACTGCATGCACGTTTTTTACACTGTCTTCCTTTAGCGGGACATTCACTTTTTCCACCGTGTGCTTTGTTTCCACAGTAGCTGCCTTTATGAATATGCTTGTATGTATCAGACGCTTCATATTTTTTGCTGCCTTTTCAATTGTGTAATTCGGTTTTGTTCAGCCTTTGGAACTGTTGCCTTTATCTGTGCACTGCGCCAGTTCACGTGAGCCGCCGGTGTACATGCATCGAAGTTTCCCAGCTGTGCTGGTGCCATGTCGCGCATGTCCATGGCTGTATCTAATGTTACCGAAGTCCCGGCACTTAAAACTTTCTCTCGCAGTTTCGCTGAGTTTGTGCCAAACACCACCCTGACCATCTCATCTTCCTCTGCATAAGCACAGTCCTTCACCCGTGAATATTTACCCGTGGCAGTTTGCTATTGGATTTCCGCTGACGGACGGCCTTATATGGGTAGGCACTAAATTACAAACGCCAGCGGCAGCCTGTCTATGAACTTAATTTAAAGTGTAGGTTTACATCAATATGGTTGTATATGTCACTCGCTCGCTTCTTATTGTTTCGCTGCCTTCTCAATTATATAATGCATGTTTTCTTCAGCGCTTTTTGGGCCTGTTCCTGGTTTTCTACGTACTGAGTGATTACGTGGAAGGCGTGATGATGTCACACGAAACTCCGCCCCCACGGCGTTCAAGCTCATCTCCATTACAGTAAATGGAGAAAAACAGCTTCCAGTTATGACCATTACGCGTAGAATTTCGAAATGAAACCTGCCCAACTTTTGTAAGGAAGCTGTAAGGAATAACCCTACCAAATTTCAGCCTTCTACCTACACGGGAAGTTGGAGAATTAGTGATGAGTCAGTCAGTCAGTCAGTGAGTCAGTGAGGGCTTTGCCGTTTATTAGTATAGATATATATGTGTGTGTATATGTATATATGTAGATATGTATGTATATGTATATATATGTTTATATATGTGTGTGTGTATGTACAGTATATATATATATGACAGCAACACTCATCACTCACAACAATGACAAAACAATTACATTGACAATCATGTTACATTATTTTCAAAATGTTTCCTTTTCTTTTTCATTACTTCTTTAACACACTACTTCTCCGCTGCGAAGCGCGGGTATTTTGCTAGTATATAATAACAGGCAGCCTAGTGCACATTTTATGTTACTTACAAACCTCTCAATTCTTTATTTTTCCACTGGGTAGAGTAATAATTTAGTATAATTTAAGGTTACAGAATAGGAAGCTCAGCCATGGATCTCAGAAATGACTTAATGCCCTTCTGACCTAGTAGCTATAACTGCCTCCTGTATACATGATTTTGCTGTGTGCCTTTCATTTCCAAAGGAAATGTAAAACCTGTCTTTTTATGGTCTGCCCCATTTGGTTCTAATCATAAATTTCTCCTTCATTAGTTCTGGAGATTGCTTATTGTTTGGTGTCAAAGTAAGTGGGATTAGGGACATGCCTATGCCATGGTGGAAAATCCTTGCAATGTAGGGCCACTGTGACTGTTTATCGGAACTTAAACTTTCTTCTTGTTTTCAGCTGAATTATTTGGTAAATTGCACTATTTGATTGTTTTTATATGTAATAAGATTGTGGATGCAGAATTTATGTACAGTATGTTTAGCAAAATCTATCCAACTCTTTAATCCACTAAATTCATCCAGTGGCATGGGGTATTATAATCTGCCTCGTACAAACAAGTACATAAGAGGTTTGGCAAATGAGAGGAGACTACTCAGTCCATTAAGCTCCTTTGTTTAGCTAAGTTGGCCCAACATCTCTTCCAGATACTTTTTAAAAGTTCTCCGGGTCTCTGTTTCAATTACATGACTTGTTCCAGATTTACAAAACCCTTTCTGTAAAGAACTGCTTCCTTGCTTCTGTCTTAAATGCATTTCCCCTTAATTTCCACTGATGTTCTCAAGTATGTGATGGGGTCCCATGCATTCTCCTCTGCTTGAGACTAAACGGGTTTAATTCCCTGAACTTGTCAGAGTAAGTATTTTTATCGTGGGATGCACCTAGTTGCTCTGCTCTGCACAGCTTCAGTTGCTGTTGTTTCTTTTTTATAGAGTGTTGTCAAAAGTCGTAGCTGCTACAAGGCAAGAACAGCCGTGGACGGGGTACCCGAAATATGTACTGTATTTATTCTGCCCGTAGGCTTTAACAGAACAAGGAGATGAAATATAGTCAACCAGAAACAAGGTGAAATCTAAAAGACAAAACATTTGCACCAAAGGGTAACTATTAACCAGTAATCAAAGTCAAAGGAAAAAGGTAAAATTGAAAATTTGAAAATTGATTGTGTCTATATTCAAGTCACAGATACTGAATGAACCATCACACTGGTATTTAAAGTGCCATGCTGATAACATAAGACACAGTAGTGATGTCTGATACCAAGTTCTTCGGCAACTGGGAGTATCATCCCAGTAATGGAAATCATACCAGCAGTCCCAGTATGCAAAACAAAATAACACTGCAGTATTGCAAAATAATCACTATGTTCTAGAAACATGATAATGCAAAGTAACCACACAGAAATGTTCTAGAGTAATAGAAACTCATATTCACATGAATACTTTTGTTTAGGACAATATATCTTAGAAAAGTATATTTTGAAAGTGAACAACCATTATTATCCTTGCATTAGACAGGATTAAATGGTGGAAGTAAAGATTACTATTAGGCTGCCCCCGGGCAAACATTAGACCAGGGATGTTAAAAATCTCAGAATTTGGTTCTTATTTTTGAAGAGCTTTCCTGAGAAACAGAGTTTTCATTTACTAGTCTCTGTAATTTGAAACTGGACTTAAACCATCCCTTTAATGGAAGGTTCAATTACCTTTATTTAACCTGATCACATTCATCTCTGTTAACTAATGGGTTTTAAAAACCTGCCCATTCTCTGCTGGCAGATATGCCATGGCACTTTTAAACAAATGATTAAAAATTATTAGACTGAATTATGTCTGTGTTTTTGTCCATTATTACTCAATTCTGTTTCTTGTTCAACAGAGAAAAAAGTCGTACCTGGATAGACATTTGGGTCATCCAATTGCAAGTTATGTCCCAAACAGTGCTTGAATGTTTTGTAAAATGAGACTGTCTCACTAATAGGAAAACAGGAAATTTCCTGGCATCACTGGAGGGCTGAAACCAGTTAATTATTTTTTATAGCAGGAACTGAAGCAAAAAGGAAAACAGTAGTCTAGCCAGACTGACACCCAAATGCCCTATAAAATATTCCTGAAAGCTTTTACAGCTAGCCTTACTTATTAAAGTATGCTGAGTGACTCAGAATGATAGTAGGAGTGTAAGCATAGTAATCTATTAATGCCTATGCATGTTATGATAGGTACCTAACACATTCAGGAAAGGCCTGAGGCCTGAAAAACGAAAGAAATGGTAGAGGGTAACAACAAAGCCCTGGCACCAAAATAATAAAGCCTTGAATTATAGCATTTAATCTAATTTGTGAATCATTTTACAGTCCCTCCCTTTCAAAGATCCAAGAGGACGCTGGGAAAAAGACCTCTCAATTAATATATCAGAAAAGGAGTGGAAAGTAGCAATGCAGAGAATTCACTCGAGCTCCATATGCGCAAAGCATACAATTATACATCTCAAAATTATATATATATCGAGCACATCTGTCTCGACTAAAACTCTCCAAAATGTTTCCAGGGCAGGATCCAACCTGCGAACGTTGCAACCAAGTCCCAGCCTCACTGGTTCACATGTTCTGGGCCTGCAACAAATTAACATCATTCTGGACAAACATTTTTAATTACCTTTCAGACAGCCTTGGACTCACAATCCCTCCTAACCCATTAACAGCTGTGTTTGGGGTTCTTCCATATGGGTTTAAGGTGGAGAAGGATAAACAAACTGTGATTGCATTTACTACACTGTTGGCACGCAGACTCATTCTGATAAACTGGAAGAACCCAAACTCTCCTCTTTTAAGTCAGTGGGAAACCGATGTGTTATATTATTTGAAATTGGAAAAAATCAAATACTCAGTTAGAGGATCTGTGCAGACTTTTTTCAAAACATGGCAGGATCTAATTAGTAATATTTTAAAATAAGCTCTTAAAGCACAGAGGAAACAATTATTTCTGTATTTCTTTTTCTTCTCCATTCATCTCTATTGGCTTATCAAACTTAGCAATTTAGGCATGTTAAGGTAAGTTTTACCCCATTGGCCATGCTCTCTCTCTCAGGGTGGGGGTCGACTTGTTCTCAAATCTAATTTTTGTAAAAATTGATTGATTTGTATGGAATGATTGCAGTAAAATTAATAAGATTTGTTTAAAAAAATCTAATTTGCTATGAATTTATTATTATGGTTATTGCATAAATAATGGGATATTAAACATTTTAAAATGTCCAGAAATTTAAAAAACTGAACATTCCTTAAAAGTACACAAAAGAAGAATTAATATCAAAATAGACAAGACTAATATAATAAATCTAAAAAGTAGTAATTTAATAATCTGAAATCCTTAATGAAAGAGCCAGGACATCTTTAATAATGACAAAATGAACTGAACAACATAAACCATAGGAGAAAACTAATGCCACAGCCAACAGCCTCAGATCTGCTAGGGCCTCGGTTAGGCTGGGGTGCAACCTGCAGGGTCTGGAGGCCCTGGCCCTTTGGACTCAGCCTAAAGACTAAAACAAAACAAATTGACTGACAATACTATATTAAATAACTGAATAAAAATTACAGAACTGTTCCAAAAGTGGTGACATGGTTTATGAAACACTATTAGGTATCAAAAGGAAAACATTTATAAAAATATATTTATTTCAGACTACAGGCGTACACTCTAACAGTTATTTTAAAAGAGATGGTTTTATGTGCGAAATATATACTGTTGCACATGCATGTATGTGTCAAAGGTATCAGATAGTCTAGCACTAGAAACAGAAAGCATTCTATTTTCGATTTTGGACCACCTTCATTCAGAAAGTTTGCACACCCTTGATCTTATTGTGTCTACATTCATGTTTCATTTCACCTTTAAAACGTCACAGGTTCACACTTAGCCCCATGGGTGCAGGTTCAGTCACTGTAATTATATAAATCAGCTTCCATAGCTATAAAAAAAAACTTCAGCACACACAGAAAAATGACTTTGCAGGCTATTATTAAGTTTTTGTTTCTTACAGTTGGAAGGGTTTTGGAGTCATCAGGAAAAATTTACAGTGTTGCTGCAAAGGGGGCGTTCCTTATGCAAATATACTAACTATGCAAATTTAGTTTTCAGTGCCATTGTGACTTTACAGCACAGTTATTCATAAATCTACTCCTGGATATTGAAATAATCAATTGATATTGACAGGTAAAACACTGTTTAGGTGCAGGTTTGTGTATTTATCTACATAAAATCACTGACTGTTTTCACTACTTATTGTATTACAGTTCATTGACTGTGAAAATACACAGTTAATATAATGTATCTTTGCAGGACTTTTTTTACAATGTATTTACATTTTTTCCCTAAAATATACATCTAGTTGAGTTTTGAAGGTCCTTAAAGCCTTATTCCTTGTGTTTCTGGTTCTCTGTATGAATGAAAACTTTCTAAAGTTTCTACGATATCAAACAAGTTTCCATCAGTGTCCCTGTCATATTACCACACATACTGAAACAGTATGAGAATTTGTACAACAATGCAACATGGACCAGTTCAAATGCACTTTTGCATTATTTTGCTGTCTTATGTTACAGTAGATAGCTTAAGCCTGCTGTGCTTCACTCAATACATTTTTTCAAACTTTATTTTGAAAAATAACAGTTAACTGCACTGGGCTGGAGCCCTTCCCAGGGTTTGTTTTCTGCCTTGTGTCCTGTGTTGGCTGGGATTGGCTCCAGCAGACTCCCAAGACCCTGTGTTAGGATATAGCGGGTTGGATGAAGGATGGATGGAAAATTACAGCTAATTCCTGTGAAATTCTGGCAATTTTTTCTATGTAGTAAAATGGTTGTATTTCAATTATTACTTTCATAATGAAATTAACATTGTGCCACACGGTTACGATAGCTGTATGCTGGTCAAGTCTGCATCAAACTGCAAACATTTTCAAAGATCCAATTTATTTTAAAGCGCCGGTCAATTTGCTCCTGATGAGACACAGAACATACAGGAAAAAAATTTTCATTTTTTTTTTTCAAAAGTCAAAATGTAAAATGACAACATTAGTCTCAAATCAAGAATCAGCCAACCCACTCAAATGCAGTGAGAATCTCACAGAAAGAGCCCGGAGGACAAGTCACATCATTCAGAAATAACAGAAAATGACAACTTGAGCTTCAGCACTAAAGAGCATTAAATCAGTGCTCTCTTCAAAATACTGGTTCTTTAATGGCATTTCATGGTCCTTTACTGCGTTGTGTGGTTCATTGTAGAACTTTCAACCTTTGTGCTTTGAAAAACTTCCCAGTATGTAGAAGGAAAAAATAAAACTGCAATATTTAATGTATGGTAGGCTGCAGGACACTAATAGTTAAAGACAACCTGGATTTAGCCTGTATTACATACATATGTAACAAGAGTCTTTTCATAATCATGAGCCATTGGTATTTTACAGATCTGTTACCATCTATTCATAGTTATTTACTGTATGGACACCGTCCCAAATTTAAATAAATAAAAGTTCTTTCTGGAGCCTTCATGTGGATGAGTCTTTTGGGAACCCAAAATGGTTTCCCTATGGCATCACTCTTTGGAACCACTCAGATAAAGATATCAGCTGTATGTCGGTAGTTTTATAGTTTAGGTACAGCTCAGTGGTTAGTATTGCTGCCTCACAGCTCAGGGTTTCTTCTGCAGCTTGCTCATAAGCAATCTCTACATACCTTCCTTGGTTTTCTTAAGATGCTCTGCCTTCCTGACAAAATCCCAAAAAGACGTGAATGGCCTGTACAAGTGAACGTCACCATTTGCCCTTTTCTCATCCAAGGTTGGTTCTTATCTCAATGCATTTTGGTTGGACACACAGACAAGAAGTTTATTGTACTCTGTAAAGGTGACAATGCTACCTCTACTACATTACATGTTATTATGTCCCTTCTCTCTATCACCTAAACGTTGGATTGAGGTTTGTAAATAACAGGAATGTGAGTCATCGGAAGTGGATGTATTGACCAGTGCTTTGAAATGAATGGAATCTTTGAAAATGTTTGCAATTTGATACAGATTTGACTAGCATATGACCAAGGTACCAGTGTGGCACAACATTAATTTCATTACGCAATGAATTTGGAGAATTAAAAAAAGTTAGTGGATGGATGGATTCTGTAAATGACTGAATAGAAGGTCTTCACTACCTCAATGAGGCTGCAGTTAGTTGCTTATCACCCAAAACATGAACTATTGGGGATGTTTAATGTATGCATTTAATTTAGATTATTTTCATTTAAAATAGTTATATTTGCTGCAAGTACTTAACTTTTTCTATTTACCTTGACTTAAATTTGTTTGATATCACACTAACACAATTAATTTGTGTTTAAACAAAGCGATCAGAATATTTTCTTTCAACAGAAGCATAATCTTTCACAAGTAATGTTGTCATTACTCACTTATTTTATGTTAATCTTACTCAAAATGAATACTTTCCTAAGCCTCAAAAGGTGGTACAGTACTTCAATTTCCCTCTACACAGTTTAATCAAGTTGATTTAACTTAAAATTACCATGTTTTATGTACATAACTATCCCATATATTTACATAAAGTCTGATATTTTGCATAAGGAACTGCCCCTTTTCTTGACAATATGCTTCAAAGGACCCCCATGCCGTTGTATATTTGGAAAGACAGTTAAAGACATTTAGTAAATTGATTCTTTTCCCGAAATGCCATGGGTTTTGTGGGGTTATGAAAACTGGTTTATGGAACTTTTTTCCCCATACACATTCTATATCAGAAAAACATCCTTTTTTTGGTTTTTAATACAATATATTATTAAATGTTAAGGTTACATAAAAATGCAAGGAGCCATAATAGAGCTTGTTTGCCTGCTGTGGTGACAAGTGAATCATTACGTACACACCACTGTGTATAATTAACATTTATACGTAGTGAAATAAGGTTTAGTTGGATTGACTTAAGAAAAATATATATCCACAACTGAAGGATTCAGTTACTTTAATTCTACACAAACACCTTTGTTTAATTTACCTTTGGTTTTCTGAACATAAAATACATGAACTTAAAAAGAATGTATCATTTTAAAACTACTCAGATTAATTGTTTGGATCCACTGTGCACGACTAAATGATATTCATTTAAGAAATCCTTTTTTGAGTGTATTCAAAGCCTTCACACTTCTTTCATAACTCTTAATCTTCTAAAGGGTATAAAATTGATTTATTTTATTAAACTGGCCAAACACCCCTTCACTAATTAAAGAACAATAAAATGTTGGATGACCTGGCATGTTCAGAAATAATAAGAGTATAACATAATGTTATATGTAAATGCATGTAGCCGTTGTACAGAAATATTTAAGTTTTATTATCAGCAAGGACCGAGTAGGAAACTGGCTGAAATGAAAACCTGTAGCCACCGCGGCACTCCAGAACCCATATACCAACCAGCCATGAACAGGGTGCCACGCCACTCTGCACCATCTCGCACATGCTAACTTTTACGGACACTGGGAGAGTTTAGTGTTGCCAGGTAAGGGTAGCTTTAAGTCAGATAAATGAGAGGAAACGCAGTACCCATGACAGAAATCTAATACAGTACATGAATGTTCATGTCTGCCAATACGGTGCATTTCTCCTTCGTCTGCTTTCTCCACTTGCGTCACACATTTTAGCTCCTCATTATAACTTTGAGCTTCGGTGGGTCACACAATTGCCTGTCTGTGTAGCTGGGGCAAAAACAAATCACACACGTAGTGCATTGTTCGGTACTTGAGGACGCGAGTTCCAAATATATTGCAGAGTAATGGGTTACATCAAACCGCCACGAATCTTCCCTTACCTGAAATCCAACTACGACCTTTACCCGCAGAGCCACAAGACGCCACAAAATCAGCCGAAATTATTCTGCAGACACACTCTTAAAAGACCCATCCATATGAAGGTTCCAGAAAGATCCTGCATTCATTTAGAGACGTAACAGGTTCCAAAAATAACCATGAATAGATGAGAACTGACTGAGCGCCCGCTATCTCACGGCTGAGCTGCTCGAAAGGCATCAGGGTGCTCCTCCATTAGAGAAAGCGATTGTATTTAAAGAGATGGTACATAGAAGAGTATGTGGGGCACGGGAAGAAGACGGTTTGGTCTTTACTTATTACAGAGAAAAACAGTTACCTGAATATTCACTACAACTGTCTATTTTAAATCCCAATGAATAATACAATGTTGCAAAATTTAAAACGTAATAAACAGTAAATTAAAAAAATAAATTACATTAACGCCTCGTCAAAAACAATGAATTAGTTTATCCTCTAACTTACATTATATAAACGTTGCTTTCTGCATTTCTGTTTGCATATTATTCGGAATTTTTTTCTCTTTTTCGTTTATTGGGCGATTCTCTTTGTTCTTGATTTTTCTCACATGGAGCTCTTTTTTGTTTATTTTCTTTTTTTTCGACGTTCATTACCAGCTCCTGCCGCTCGTTTTCTATTGCAATTTAAAATTCGACATTCGTGAATAGCTCATTTGCTTTTCTGCCTTGCCATTACAACAAACTGCGCTGAAGGGCGAGCTAGCAGTACCGAGAGTTTCGCGGGGTGGTAAGAAGAGAGGATGTGCGCAGTAGGAATAATGATTGGACGAGCAGTGTGGAGGGGCGTGGTCAATGCTGAATAACGAAGAGAAGATGGAAAACTTTTTTATTATAATAGAGACACTAGTGGGTCCTGACTCATGATTTTAAAAGGACTCTCATTAAATACAATAGCACGAGCTATGTTTTTCTTGTCCACATATTAGGTACCTCTTCAAAAACCCCAAAAAATTCATCTGCAAAGAGCCCTTCCGATGGTACTTTGTCAAGCAATATCCCAGTAAAGTGCCAATACAGAACCATTACTTTTAAAAATGTATTATGATTATATGAGGATATACATATTATTAATTAATACATTTTATTTTAGCACCTACTATATACTACACTGATTGTGAGTATGACTTTATAGAAGGCAACAGCAGAAATGGCACTGCCTGTTGGGTTGGCAACTGTGTGAAAGCTAGTCAAAGCTGGATTGAAATAAGCAGCAGATGAAGAAGCAAAGCCAGCCTTGTAAGTTGCCGTTATCAATGGGGAAAATTGCACAGAAATGGTATGTTCAAATGTCATTCACTTTATCCTGTCTTTTTTTTTTTTTTGTATTAAGTTTAACCAGTTTTATTCACGGGTCGGGAGAAGTCTTTGAGATGAACGGAGAAACACACTTTGGATGGGATTGCAATCCACCAGACACACTAAAATATTAATGGGCCAAAGTGGTTTTTCAGAGCAATACCAATTGGGAACATTTTTGTTTCTTCACATGAAGGTTCCGGAAAGAACCCTTACTTATTTAGATGTGGAGCAGGCTCCAAATAGTCATGTCTACATAGTAATTGATTTGTTAAATACCAATGGGTCACAAATGTAATAGGCCTCTTGCTGCATACCTAAAATAATACAGACTAGTTCCATTGTTTGTTTTTTTCTAAATACAGTATGTTAAGTGCCCTGCTAGGTAGCCTACCGTACAATAAATATTTTGTTTTTTCTTCATAAATTGATGTTTTTCAAAGTAAAAAGAACCAACTTCATATGCAAAGAACCCTTTCCCAGAATGAAATGGAGCTTTGTCAAGCAACAGTTCTATGAGGAAGCACACAATCAAATAAAGAATTGTAAAGCACCACTAAAGAAGTATTATTTTTGAAAGTGTAGGGTGCAACCATAACCATTTTATTTAGTTTTTTGGACAACCTTTAAATAACCACTAAGGCAGCTTTTTTTTAAATTCAAGTTTTGAATGTATTTTGGTTTGTATTACATGCCATCGCTTCCTTCAGCCATCTCACTTTGTGCCCATGGTTGACTGTTTCGGATATACTTGATTTAGATATGAGAGACACATAAAGATGTTCTTCTCTTTAGTTTCCCACCAAGCTCTTTCACTAAGAGCTTCTAAAAACTAACCAAGTAAGATACTCAGGCCACGTGGATACATGCTCTTGGAACACAGCCTCTCTTTTACAGGTTATACATTTCCCAAAGAAGATGAATCTTACCGATTCATTAGCAAGTTTATGATGCACTTACATAATATACGAGATAGTTTCTCTGGCACTTCTTAAAACCCTTGTTAAGCAGTCACTCTGTAAATGAGTATAAAGTACTACTTAGTTAACCTCGCCACTGTGGTCACCTAATTGGGCTTGGTCCTTCGGATGATAATGTTCTGTGTTGCATTGTTGGAATGGAATGATTGAAATGATCTGCTGGCTAATACAAGAGATACCCGTTCAGTGTCCATTTTTAACTCCAGGCTGAAGACTCTCATTTTTAGTCTAGCACAGTGGTTTTTGACCTACTGTATATAGCACCGGGACCCAGTTTTATCTTTATAAATTCACTGAAGACCCAAAGACAGCAACTGAAGAGAGTTTCTCCTTTGGTAAAATGAATGTGAGTGGCAGAATAGTGGTGAGGGTATATTGCCAAGGGTGAAACAAGCGCTCAGTGCTGTCTGTTTCTTAGGTGGAATGTAGGAGAGGAGGAAGTTTAACTGTGAGCAAGTTATTAGGTGACATGGCCTTTTTTTATTTCTTGTGTGGTTACGAATGAAGTGCAGCCACGAGTGCAGCGAAACCACCAGCAGCAATCTGCAACCCAAAGGTGTTTGAGAAAGAGTGGTCCAGCATAACCTGAACAGAGCTGCTAATTAGCTGTGCATACTACATTTCTGTTATTTGTACAAAAATATAAGTAAACAATATTTATAAACCATTACTAACTCTCCTCTATTCTGTTGGCTAGCTGCCCTCTTACATATGGAAAAATCATTTCGGATAAAGAAGTATTGGAATCATCAGATGAAAAGATTCACTCATCAGTTTGTATGGCCCAAAACAAACTCTACTATTATATAATGCTCAGGACAGGTTAAGCAGCTAGACGGCTTTGGTCTCCAGGACTGTGACTGGGTCTAACTTTGTCTTTGACTTTCTCATTTTCATAGTTCATAAGTTCATTAATGGGGAGATATTCTTTGGTTTGCATTTAAGTTAATCAGTTTCTGCTTTACTTTCTGTATATTTTAACAAATATGCATCTTTATATGTATTGATTCTGTACTAATTGTGTATTTAGTAGTTAGTATACAGTAGTAATCTGTACTTTACCTAAGAATTTGTTTGCAGCACTCTGTGCCTATACTAGGTGAAGAGCGCTATACAAAAGTAAGTTGTATTGTATTATATTGTATCATATTGCATTGCGGGCGGCACAGTGGCGCAGTGGGTAGTGCTGTTGCCTTGCAGTTTGGAGATCTGGGTTCACTTCCTGGGTCTTCCCTGGAGTTTGCATGTTCTCCCTGTGTCTGCCTGGGTTTCCTCCCACAGTCCAAAGACATGCAGATTAGATGCATTGGCGATCCTAAATTGTCCCTGGTGTGTGCTTGGTTTGTGTGTGTGTGAGTGCCCTGCAGTGGGCTGGCGCCCTGCCCAGGGTTTGTTTCCTGCCTTGTGTTGGCTGGGATTGGCTCCAGCCAGACCCCAGTGACCCTGTAGTTAGGATATAGCGGGTTGGATAATGGATGGATAGATATTGCATTGCTACTCAGTCACTGCCTATAGGGTTAGTTACAGGGATACACCCAGTAAACATATCATTCCTCGCCTTTTGACAAACTGTTGAATTCTCACAGATGAAGACATTGAGGGTACTCCATTGAATTTTGCCATGGTACCTGGAAAAAAATAGTTACTGATTGCTAAATCAAAATTACATTCAATGCAGAGAACCTTTACAGATATAACAAGTGAAGGGGTATCAGGTATAGCCCACTTGTTTAAGTTAAATCATATGTAGGTGCTGGATTCCTCAGCAGTTGCAGGTTTTCCTTCCTGCTACTTTCTACATCAGTGACCAGATTCTGCTGTTAACTAAATTGTTTTAAAGACTCTGTCTTCTGAATTGCTTCTTTTGTTTTCCTTAAATAGCAGCCAAACAAAAATGAGATGTGAAGTAAGCCAATAAATGACCAATTGGATGAGTATCAGTAAGGTTTCACACTCAATCACAGCACAAAAACTGCATTGGTTAAAGTCATTAATGACTATACTGATTCAAATAATCTATTAGGTCATCTGGCTTTACAAGCAAGGCCAGAAGTAAAGAAGTTAGGCATAATTTTAGATTCAGAGCTAAACTTCAAATCACATTCTTGCACTTATGAAACATCATAAGAGTTAGCTCTTTTACCTTACTGCAAGATGCTGAAAAGTTAATACAAGCATTTGTCTTTAGCCATCTATATTACTGCAATGCACTCCTATGAGAATTAGTATCAGAAAATGCAGCAGCAAGACTTTTAACTAAAATGATTAAATCTAAGTATATCTCAACAGACTTAGCATCACTGCACTGGCTACCCATGTCCTTTAGGGTTGATTTTTTTTTAAACTTTTAATTGTGTAAACCCTTAATAATTAAGGTAGCAAATCTATGCAATAGGTGACCCCTTTTTGGTTCTTAAAAGAATCATGGTGTTTCCAGAATTAACTCTTTATTCAGATCTGCAACAAACTTCATGAATGGCCAGGAACAGATAACAGATTTGTGAAACACCAGTGGGTACATGATTATAAAAGGACTCTTGTCACATACAATAATACAGGCACCGTTTTTTCTTTCTTGATCTATCAATTGCCTCCTAGATAGACTACTACACATTAAAGGTTTCTGTTTTGTCTACATGTGTGAAACCTTTTCAAAGCCAAAGAAGCAATTTCCATGCAAAGAGCCCTTTCCAGAATGAAATCCTTCTTTGTCAAGCGATGCCATCAAGGAACTGTTATTTTTAAGGGTCAATAAGGCTCTAAACAATTTAGCTCTTACATTTTGGGTTGCTTGTCTCCCTACTTTCCTAATTGTAGATTTGGATCCTCCAACACTGTCTTGCTCAGTATTCTGAGAGTGAAGAATAAAAATACTGGTGAGGCAGATTTCTGTTTCTATGGCCCAAAAGTCTGGAACACTTTAATATTAGAGATACGCCAAGTCAATGCAGTTGAAAAACTACTAAAAACCCTCCTCTTTAATCTAGCGTTCTTGATCATTTAACATATTAGTAGCATTACTAGCATTGCTTCTCTTTTCATAAAATGCAGTTCTATTTGCTGTTTTATAGCCTGGTCACAGATCACTACTTTTGTGCATTCTCTTTTTTCTCGTACTCTGTGGTGGCACAATGCACTACTGCCCCCTGGCCCAAGTGTGCTGCAGGCTCCAGAGATGCTGGGAAGATGAAGAAAGCTAATCAGAACTATCTTGTTAAAAGCCACACATTCATGGACTATAGAATGCCCAGGACTGGCCGGGTGGACTTTTTTGGCCATGGAATCCCACAAGTTTATTTTTGTCAACATTCTGCCAACTGGAGTTGATATTTTCCTAGGCCATCAATAGTTTTGTTATTATGGTGTACAATATGATTTTCTACTGTTATAAATATAACTATTCCTTAGTTTTACTGACATAGTACGCTGTTTATCTATTATTAATGTAAAGCACTTTTGGCTACTTTCATCTATAAAAATGTACTAAATAAATAAAAGGTTGTTGTTATAATTCACTTTGAAACGGGTTCCACTTATTTAGATCGTGTAATTCCAATATCGATCAAATGAATTATCTATAAGGTAAAAAGTGCCAAAGTTAGGGCTATATTTCCAAAAATATCCAATGCAGCTAAAACATTATGCCCCAAATCAAACGTCTTTGCATAATAACGCTATCATAGAAATACAATCGTAAGTACCCAACCTGAGTATTTAGCATAATTCATTACAAACAGAATAAACGTCTGAGCGACACATTTGTCGGATTATCCAAAACAAATTAAAGGAAAGCAGCTTCTCCCCTCTTAAAAATCCCGAAAACAGTTGAGCTTTTTTGAAATGAAAATACCTTATTAAAAACTTTTGAAAAATATCCGAAAATTGCCTCCAGACTAAGTCCTCTTTTTCGTAAGGAAACCTGTTGAAAAATAGTCCCGTGTTCGATAAAAGCTGCAACCCATCTCGAAACATAGCTGTAAAACATCGCATGTTTTGCATACATGATTTAATGTCCCATGACAATGAACGACATTTGGTTTGTTGCAACATAAACTTACCCAGTTAATATGATATCCAGTCATACTAAACCACACAAGTTACTTACGTAATGACAACATACGCCAGGTGCCTTTTCTTCAAAGGGCAGCACCGTTGAAATGAACGAAAATCACTGGCGCTATATCAACGTAGATTTACTGAGACATTCGAGAAAAGTATGCGAATTTATATGAAACGGACTCAGTCGCTTTCTCGAACGGAGCCGACTTTTTGTAAAGAGTGACTTTAGCTTGTGGGAAGCTTTCGTGCTCTAGATTCTGTACGGTCCTCATCTTGTCGCATAAATGAATATTGCCGATTTTAACAATAATAATAATAATAATTCTTTGCATGTATATAGATTTTATCACACGCCGCCTTCCTCTTGCACCGAAACCTTCTTTAGTCGAGTCCAAGATACAGCACAGACGAAAGACGAAAACGTATACAAAGTATATATGGAGTCTCTCGTCTCATTTCTATTACTTTACAATCTGTCCTACTCATTACCGAGGTGTTCAGGTGGACTCTTCCACTTCTGTCACTAGTTCTGAACTTGCACGTTCATCTTGCAATCTCCCTAGCGACACCTCGCTTCTCCAGTAATTGAAAGTTTTACTTTTTTGATTACATCGGATCCCATTTTTACGGAAAAGTATTAGGGCCATGGTGTAGAAAGAAGAAATACATACACAGTGAAGAAAGAAAAAAAAAGTATATGTCGAGAATAAAGTCTACATGTTGACTTTATTCTCACCGTTTATGTTGAGATTAAAGTCATTTCCACTTTATTCTCGTACTTTATTTTGTCATTAAAGCAGAATGTCGTAAAATAAACTTCATCTTAAAATGAATGTTTAATTTACTAGATTTTCTCAAACCCCGTCATAAGTTAATGTAGCACATTAAATGCTTTGTGTTAAGTGTTCCCCGACCGAGTTGTTAATCAGTACGCGCTTCTTAAACTGACTTCCTCTTGCACTGAAGAGGCGCAGGCAGTGATCGCCGCACAGAATCCATTCACTTCATGATATTCCTGCTCCCTGAACATTTAGAATGCTAAGATAAATACTTGATATCATTTTCATGATGAAATGCATTAAAGCATGTATAAATCGTGTGGGGGCACGGTGGTGTGGCGGTAGTGCTGCTCCCTCGCAGTAAGGGGTCCCCAGGTCTTCATTCAGTGTAGCAGTGTAGAGAACTTTATGGCAGGTGTGACGAGGCTCCAAAAAACTGGATGTATGAATGGGTATCGCACTGGTTTAACTGAAATATTGTGTAAATGTTGGGTTCGTGATCCACTGGTCGGAGACACGAACACAGAATTCAATGAATGCTCTTCTGAGTGGGCTTTCTTTATTGCATGCCTACTGTCCCAATCTGACCTAACAAACCCTCAGTTCCCAACCTTTTTTCTCCACATAACTAATCACCACACGATAAAAGTCTTTGTGAAAGTAAAACTAGCTATAAACCTAGGACACGGAGTGTTCGGAACTTCGTTATACATGTTTAATTTAGCCGTAGCGCCCATCCCAGCAACCATCTTGCGCAAGACAGGAACAAATCCTGAACAGGGCGCCAGCACATCGCAGGGTGAATACGAGCAGCACATGCACTAGCAGGGCCAATTTAGCATAACAAAACCCTACATCCTACATGACCCTGAAAGGAAACTGAAGCACACCGAGTAAACCCACCAGAAAAACATGCAAACCCAAGACAGAGAACACCTGGGACCCCTTTGCTGCGAAGCAGCAGTGCAACCTCCACGCCACCATGCCCCCACATGATTAATACACGCATCAGTGCATTTTATCATGAAAATGATATCAAATATTTATCGTAGCATTCTACATGTTCAGAGCACAGGAATATCATGAAAGTAATGTATTCTGTGTGGCGATTGCTGCCTGCGCCTGGTCTTAGTGCAAGAGGAAGTCTGTTCAAGAAACACGTAGCGATTAACATGGGTTGGGGAACACTTAACACAAAGTATTTAATGTGCTACATTAACTTATGACGGGGGTTTGAGAAAATCTAGTAAATTAAATATTAATTTTAAGATGGTTTAGTTTATGACATTCTGCTTTAATGACAAAATAAACTACGAGAATAAAGTGGAAATGTCGACTTTAATCTCGATATAAACGGCGAGAATAAAGTGGAAATGTCGAGAATAAAGTCAACATGTCGACTTTATTCTCGACATATACTTTTTGTTCTTCACTGTCTCCGTTATATTTCCTTCTCCGTGGCCCTAATACGCTTCGGTACATTTTAAAACAGTTACATTCATCAAATGTTTTGGCGATCACGGTTTGAGGTTCCTCCAGCTTACCGAGTTTTCGCCATCCTCCGAGAAACAAATGAAAGAGTCTCTCCTTCTTCTTGTAGCATTAAAATCGAGCTCGGAAACCAAGCATGAAAGAGTCCGCATCCTATCCCACTCTTTGCCGATTGAGTCACCACTTCACCTAATTTTGGAGCTATCAAAGACAATATTTTTTGGCTCTGCAGTTTACTTAACCAGGACTCTGACAGCGTAGTCAAATTTGACACCAAAGGCAGAGAGAGACCAGGAGGCTATGGATACATAGCTATTGTGGGCTGCATCAGGAGTGGGCAGGAGGAGGAATACAGGAAGCTAATTCAAGACTTTGTTAAATGGTGCGACTCAAACCACTTACATCTTAACACCAGCAAAACCAAGGAGCTGGTGGTGGATTTTAGGAGGCCCAGGCCCCTCATGGACCCTGTGATCATCAGAGGTGACTGTGTGCAGAGGGTGCAGACCTTTAAATATCTGGGAGTGCAGCTGGATGACAAATTGGACTGGACTGCCAATACTGATGCTCTATGTAAGAAAGGTCAGAGCAGACTATACTTTCTGAGAAGGTTGGCATCCTTCAACATCTGCAGTAAGATGCTGCAGATGTTCTACCAGATGGTTGTGGCGAGTGCCCTCTTCTACGCAGTGGTGTGCTGGGTGGCAGCATAAAGATGAAAGATGCCTCACGCCTGGACAAACTTGTTAAGAAGGCAGGCTCTATTGTAGGAGTAAAGTTGGACAGTTTAACATCTGTGGCAGAGCGACAGGCATTAAGCAAACTCCTGTCAATCATGAATAATCCACTGCATCCACTGAACAGTGTCATCTCCAGGCAGAGGATTAGCTTCAGTGACAGACTTTTGTCACTGTCCTGCTCCACTGACAGACTGAGGAGATCGTTCCTCCCCCACACTATGCGACTCTTCAGTTCCACCCGGGGGAGTAAATGCTAACATTACTCAAAGTTATTGTCTGCTTTTTTTTTCATTTTTTCATTTTACTACTATTTAATTTAATATTGTTTCTTTGTATCAGTATACTGCTGTGGATTATGTGAATTTCCCCTTGGGATTAATAAAGTATCTATCTATCTATCTATCAGATGTTGCTTTGTGCTACAAAGAGAAAGACTTGTATAAAGCAGACAGGTCTACAATGAAGCAGGGGTGGAGTATGATAAGGTTTGAAGTGGGGATATGGGCAATGGTACAGACAAAAGGGCTTAAACTGGATGATGATGTGGGGACAATTACGTGCGAAGAAGAGGATGTATAGACAAGGTTTGACACAGACAAGGAGGTGTACAAAACCAAACTGTGCCCAGGTGGAGACCTTAAAATACATGTTTTGAGAGTGCAGTTGGACACAAGATGTTTAGGAGAATATGGAAGGCTTACTGAAAATGGTAAAAGATTTGGTTGTTTTATTGTATGGTTTAGTTCTGAAAGAAGGGGTAACCTAATTGGAAATGGCAGATGTTCAAGGGAAGCCTTTGTAATCAGGCTTATTATTAGCCCGGCAAAGAAGTGCATATGGGATACCAGGTGTAAAATAAGATTTTGGAATAGGAGCTAGAAAAGAAAATCAAGAGAGATATTGAGAAGTGGAGTTTTGCAGCAGCTAAGGAGAGATGGAAAGGCTTGTGGATAGAGGGGAATGGGGAACAGGGTTTTAATGGAAATTGATTTTATATCCAGATTGTGAGTATGTAGTATGGATGTTTGGTCCAAGGTTTTGGAGGGATGATAGTCTTTGGTTGAGATGAAAATGGAAAAAAGACTGTTCCTTAACACAATTGCTTTTGTTGTATTGTGTAATGGAATTGTTGTAGATTGCATTTTGTAATGTGTAAATAAACTTACTTTTACAAAAAAAAAAGACATGGAAGAACACACAAATTGTGAACAGACAGTACTGGAACCCTATTGTTCAGCCAAGTATGGCTACCACTTAATTTTTCTAGAGAAAGGCAAAAATTAAAGTGAAAATGAAAGACATTTTTTGCTGTACTGTTTCTCTTTCAGTACTAAAGCTAAAAATATTTTAGCTCAAAAAAATTACTGTTGATCATGTATTTCAAGAAAATCAGCTGAAACCGTAGTGCTTCATAGATTACTTTTTTTGGCTGTCAAATGTAGCAAAAACACCACTATTGCTCGGATCCATTAATATACTAGAATAGTTAAGATTCTTAGTTTAAAAGATTAGAGACTTGGGATATGTTCACCTGAACTCCCATCTATTAAAAAAAAAAAACATGGTTACCACAGGGGTTCCCAACCGGATGTAAATTTGGCCTACTCATTGGGTAATTTTGCTCAAAAAATCTGAGGTTGAGAAGAAAATTTGAAGTAGGCCTAGTTTGTGAAATAGCATTATGATGTTATTATTATTGTTATTTGAACTTAAAACACAAATATTTAAAACAGTACCTTATTCGATTGTCTTTTTGTCAATCATTTTGTTATGGTTGAAGTATAAACTCAAATTACTGAATAAAACAGTGTAAGGGGCCATGTACAGAATTCACTCTACCTCTACATGTGCAATGCATCTAATTATTTAACTTAAAATTATATATCAAGCGCATCTGTCTCATTTAAAATTGTCAAAAATGTTTCCAGGGCAAGATCCAACCTACGAACACTGCAATCAAGTTCTAGCCTCACTAGGCCACGTTCTGGACCTGCACCAAATTAACATCATTCTGGATCAAAATTTTTAAATGCCTGTCAGACAGCCTTTGGGGTCACAATCCCTCCTAACCCATTAACAGCTGTGTTTGGTGTACTTCCAGATGGGCTTAAAGTAGAGAAGTACAAACAAACGTAATTGCCTTCACTTTACCATTGGAACGTAGACTTATCTTGCTCAACCAGAAGAATCCTAACTCTTCCCTTTTAAGTCAGCGGGTAACTGATGTTATATATTATTTCAAATTGGAAAAAGTCAAATTCTCACTTAGAAGATCTGTACAAAACTTTTTTAAAACCTTGCAGGATCTAATCAATAACATTTTAAAATAAGCATTTAAATTGAGGAAACAGATTATCTTCCCTTTTTATTCTTTTTATTTACTTACTTATGTTTCCTACTATTAAAAGTTTTACTCTGTTGGCCTAACTCTCTTTCTCATGGTTGGGGGTTGGTTTGTTTCAAACCTAGTTTTGTAAAACTTGACATGCTTGTATGGAATGTTATTTAATTTTAATAAATTCAATAAAATGTTAAAAAAACAGTGTCAGAGTAAAATTACTTTTAAAAGCATGCCATGGATTAATTGGGCGAAAAAGGTTGGAAATAGATAGATAGATAGATAGATAGATAGATAGATAGATCATTATTTCTCTGCAGGTTGAAATCTGGCATTTTTACATAAGCTAAATAAATTAATATAACAACAAACATTTGTCAAATACATACCATAATGGCTTAAAGGAAAAAAAAACTCTTAACATGACTGAAGGAAAAATGAGCAGCCATAGCTACACTGAGACACTATAATGGTGTATGAACCTAGGCATGAAAGGTGCCTCAGAAAGCAGAAACTTTCTACACACACTTCTACTGAACAATTTGTTGGCTGAAAATTCTCGGTAGTGTTACGGTTTTGGCCAGGTTTATTTTGTTCAAAGTTTCATGAAATTTTATGATATCTCACCGACCATCCTCCTAAATATTGTCTCACAATTTTATATCGCCATCTTCTGGTGACAGAAGCACACGGTCCCTTTTTTAAAAATTATATCCTGTTAAAATACTTTTGGATCATATCAAAATTTTCATTTGATATAATATAAAAATCAGGTCCTGATCTTTTTTATCAGATAACCAAGGGTTGAATGAAGCAGGTTCATGATAGCAAGGTAACAGAGTATACAGGTGCATCTCAATAAATTAGAATATCATCGAAAAGTTAATTTATTTCAGTAATTCAATTCAATAAGTGAAACACATTATATAGATTCATTACACACAGAGTGATATATTTTAAGCAATTATTTCTTTTCATTTTCCTGATTATGGCTTATAAATAATGAAAAACCAAAATTCAGTATCTCAGAAAATTATAATATTGTAAAAAAGTTCAATATTGTTGACTCATGGTGTCACATTCCAATCAGCTAATTAACTCAAAACACCTGCAAAGGTGTCCTGAGCCTTTAAATGGTCTCTCAGTCTGGTTCAGTAGGCCACAAAATCACAGGGAAGACTACTGACTTGACAGAAGACAGTCATCAACACCCTACACAAGGGGGGAAAGCCAGAAAAGGTCATTGTTAAAGAAGCTGGCTGTTCACAGAGTGCTGTATCCAAACATATTAATGTAGAGTTGAGTGGAAGGACATAATGTGGCAGAAAAAGGTGCACAAGCAACAGGGATAACTGTAGCCTTGAGAGGATTGTGAAGCACAGGAAGAGATTCACAAGGAGTGGACATGGGCTACAACTGTCGCATTCTTTGTGTCAAGCCACTCCTGAACCAGACACAATGTCAGAAGTGTCTTACCTGGGCTAAGGAGAAAACAGACTGGACTGTTGCTCAGTGGTCCAAAGTCATCTTTTCAGATGAAAGTTAATTTTGTATTTCCTTTATAAATCAAGATCCCAGAGTCTGGAGGAAGAGTGGAGAGGCAGAGAATCCAAGTTGCTTGAAGTCCAGTGTGAAGTTACAACAGTCAGTGATGATTTGGGGAGCCATGTCATCTGCTGGTGTTGGTCAACTATATTTTATCAAGTCCAAAGTCAGAGCAGCTGTCTACCAGGATCTTTTAGAGCACGTCATGCTTCCCTCTGCTGACAAGCTGCCAAAAGTACCAATAGCTGGTGTATTGACCAATTTTATCAATCTGCTTGATTGGCCAACAAGCTCACCTGACCTAAACTCCATACAAGAGGAAAATGAGAGATATCAGACCTATCAAAGCATCCTGGGCTTTCATTGCACCTCAGCATTGCCACAGGCTGATCACCTCCTTAATGCAGTAATTCATGCAAAAGGAGCCCCGACCAAGTATTGAGTGCGTACGTGAACATTGCTTTTCAGTAGGCCAACATTTCTGTATTAAAGATCATTTTTTTATTTGTCTTATGCAATGTTCAAATTTTCTGTGATACTGAATTTTGAGTTTTCATTACCTGTAAGCTATAATCAGCAAAATGAAAAGAAATAAACGCTTGAAATATATCACTCTGTGTGTAATGAATCTATAAAATATAAGAGTTTCACTTTTTGAATATAAAGTAATTGAAATAAATTAACTTTTCGATGATATTCGAATTTATTGAGTTGCACCTGTATACGATATGCAGACATTCGTCGATCCATCTTCTAAACACCGTAAAATGCAGGTTCTCAACCCTGGACAGACCACCACTTACACTTACTCACTGTGTAAATCTGCAGTCTAATCTGCACGGCCTTAGTACTTGAGAGGAAAAGCGGAACATCCGACAAAAACCCAACACTGTCAGAACATCCACACGGAGAAGGTATTCCAGAACAAACCGACACATTCTTACGAATATTTAAAACTGTTTAAAATACATTTAAATGTGAAAAAAGACGACACACAGGGCGCACTCGGTGTACCGTCCACACTGTTATCCCTGTGTGCCCGTCAGCAACCACAAGAATAGTATTTCCTGTCACCTTGGGTACTCTCCAAGAATGGGGAGGAGAGTACAGTTTGGGCTTGAGCTGTCATCCGGGCCCTCTTGTTCAAGTTCATTACGTAGACACGCAATTCATTGGTTAAGCCTAGAGTAACACGTGGTACAAAAGAGCCAATAGCAGGAATGCAGACACACGTCTTATTTATGCAGACATGGCGGCCTTGGCAACCCTGCGAAGTGCTAGTAGCCTTTTCGGAGGCTACAGATTCATTTATAAAAACTTGGTCGCTGCCCACAGCCACGTGTGGGATTCGGTTCGGCCTAATTTGCACCTTCAGCAACGATGGTATGCTGTTAGTCACCTGTCAGTACAAGAAAGGATTGACAAGAAACGGGAGGCGGCGCGTCTCGGGGGCGGACAGGCAAGGATAGACGCACAGCACAAGCGGGTAAGTTTGGGCACAATGTCATGTGAGCTGTAGAGGACAGAATAGAATCTGACGGTTGAATAGTTAACGTTGAAAGAATTTTACGATCTGCATCAACGATGCATCATACAGTAATGGATCACTAATAAAATAAGGAGTCAGTCATAGCGAGGGACACGGGCATGTAACGTGACTTCAAAGTTTCGTTACAGCGGAGCCGAGCCTCAGGGAAACAGATGTCCTTCCAATATGTCGCGCAGAACACTAAACATACAGAGTTTGAACTGATTTCCATAAATATTTTTGTTAGTAACGAAGTTTGGTCCTTTAACCGTAAACGACGTGTCTATATTAATTATATCATCTGACTACACTTATTCTTTAAAAAAAAAAAAACGCCTTTGTACAGGAAAACATTTTAACTTGCTTAACTTTCTGACTGCTTTTTCAGTTTCTCTGTCCAGATGTTCGAAGTGATTTGTGTTTGTATCAGTAAGTTTTGTTATGTGTTTAGGGTTTTCATGTATTTTTGGATTGTGGTTTATTGTCTCATATTCTAATGCAAAGCGTGCGGTTACTGTATTTACTCTTATTTTATTCTGATGTCAGTTTATACCCAATGTTGTGTATTTAATCGTTTTTTCGTTTTATCCAAGTTTTTAATTTTGATTTTCTGTTAGACACTTTAAGTAGGGGTAAGACGTAATACATAAATACAGTTATTGTAACTATTTGTAATGTAACTAAATGTATACACATCACCAGTCTGCTACAGTTAAGTCAATACATGTTCACATTTAAAAGTATTTGTATGTGGTGTACGTGACAAAATCTCAGCGTACACCGTGTGCATTTCAATATAAAGCGAGTACAGTTCATTATATTGTGTATGAGATGAAAGGGTACCGAAACCATGGCCAAATTATGACCCCCACAGGCGTTGGAGCTCAAAAGACTCTTACACACCTCTCCTCACTGCTCCCAAGTGCCTGAGTGGATACACATAAGGGCAGATCTGAGCTTCAAGCTCTGCAATCCTATAACATTCAGTCAAAGAGCAGAGGATGTGAGAGATTCCCCCGACTTGACTTTTGAGTGGCACCATTCCCTGACTGGGAATTCTCCCTTGGAGTTTTGACCAGCAAGGTACACTAAAAGTTGATCAAAGAGCTTTTTTGGAGTTCCCTTGAAGCTTTAAGCATCACAATAAATTGGTTGAGTTGAACATCACATCTAAGGGAGAGCAACTTCCGACAGTGCAGTTAATGAACATCAATTAAACTTTTTTTTAAAGGCTTGTGGCTCTTTGTGACAAACAAAGTGATATGTCTCTGAGCGTTTTTGGGGTTGCATATTTGCACCCAATACAATAAAAGTCCGGAAAAGGGATCCTTTGTCCAGGTTTGGTGGTGTTTTTTGCATCTATTTGTTGTATACAGTTATTGTTCAAATGTGGTTCGTCTCAAACCCCATTCAAATGGGGAGGAAAAAAGATCAACCCCTTCCTCTCAGTGAATCTAAGCCTGCAAACTTACAGAATCTGTCCACTTGGAAGTAGAAGAGATATTGATTTGAGAAGTCACGCTTTTTGCAGCCTGAGGCATGCTTATGATAACAAAAGTAAACTAGAAATAAACATTTTTTATCACAAATTCACACAGCAACTGTTGGTGGGTGGAATTTTGCATTTTCCTGAGAAACCAACCCAACAGACCGTCTCACTGTTGCTTCAGGCTGCATATTCTCTTACATTTATTAGTGAAGTGGTATACTAACATAGTTTTTGGGGTTCCCCCACACAGAGATCTCTCATTTATCATATTCCAAATTATTGAAGTTTGCTTGCTCTTGATGTGTATGGATATCCCTTGCACTAATGAGCTTGCCCCTGCAGGTTGCTGCTAAAGCTGCTAAAAGCAACAATATCCAATCTCTCCTGACTATTTGTAAGGTCCAGGGGCAGATCTACTATGAAGCTAATGAAGCTTAAGCTTCAGGGCCCCAAATCTCAGAGGGACCTAAGAAGTGACATTAGTACATATTGCTTATGAGAAGGGGTTTAAATAAAAAAAAATAAAAAAAAATTAATAAATAAATAACCTCACTGAAGAAGATAATAGTGTTTACCTATCAGGGCCCAACAAATATAGGTCTGCCACAAAATCTGTCCGTTCACCAACCCAGTTGTTAATCACTACGTGCTTCTTAAATGGACTTCCTCTTGCACTGACCAGATCGTCACCACGGGCAGCTGTTGCCACACAGGATATATTAAATTAATGTTATGGCAGTCCTCTGAATGCTTAGAACACTAATGTTTATATTAGGGATTATATTACTATAAGATCAATTAAAAATGTACGTCCGCAACTCGTAAGCTTAACCACCATTGTCTCAAAAATGATGAGTTAAACGCATGCTTTCATCATTATCCACCCATACCGACCAACCACAATTCATATATTTCTTTGCTAGCTTTTTATTTATTTTTTATTGGCCACATTCTTAAATATGATAAGTGCCTGTATTGTCTGTGGAAACTTTTTTCCTGGTATTAGCTATTTCTTTTCTCTGACATATGTCGGGGCCTCAGCATGTGCACCTAAGTCACCCTGATGGTAGGTTAGGCAATGAATGGAGTGTGCCTGTTTCAGTATATATGACTGTATATAGTACATGTAAGGTTAAGAATGAATAAAATCCTAATCATAGCTGCAGCATGTTAACTGTTTTCCATAAGGTGTCTGTCACAATTTTGTCAGCATGCTAGAAAACTAAAATTCTGAATAGCAGTGTGATGCATCCATCCATCCATCCATCCATCCTCTTCCGCTTATCCGAGGTCGGGTCGCGGGGGCAGCAGCTTAAGCAGAGAGGCCCAGACTTCCCTCTCCCCGGCCACTTCTTCCAGCTCTTCCAGGAGAATCCCATGCTCCCAGGCCAGCCGGGAGACATAGTCCCTCCAGTGTGTCCTGGGTCTTCCCCGGGGCATCCTCCCGGTTGGAAGTGCCCGAACACCTCACCAGGGAGGCGTCCAGGAGGCATCCTGATCAGATGCCCGAGCCACCTCATCTGACTCCTCTCGATGCGGAGGAGCAGCGGCTCTACTCTGAGCCCCTCCCGGATGACTGAGCTTCTCACCCTATCTTTAAGGGAAAGCCCAGACACCCTGCGGAGGAAACTCACTTCAGCCGCTTGTATTCGTGATCTCGTTCTTTCGGTCACTACCCATAGCTCATGACCATAGGTGAGGGTAGGAGCGTAGATCGACTGGTAAATTGAGAGCTTTGCCTTACGGCTCAGCTCCTTTTTCACCACGACAGACCGATGCAGAGCCCGCATCACTGTTGATGCCACACCGATCCGCCTGTCGATCTCACGCTCCATTCTTCCCTCACTCGTGAACAAGACCCCAAGATAATTGAACTCCTCCACTTGGGGCTGGATCTCTCCCCCAACCCTGAGAGGGCACTCCACCCTTTTCCGGCTGAGGACCATGGTCTCGGATTTGGAGGTGCTGATTCTCATCCCAGCCGCTTCACACTCAGCTGCGATCCGATCCAGAGAGAGCTGAAGATCACGCCTGATGAAGCAAACAGGACAACATCATCTGCAAAAGCAGTGACCCAATCCTGAGTCCACCAAACCGACCCCTTCAACACCCTGGTTGCGCCTAGAAATTCTGTCCATAAAAGTTATGAACAGAATCGGTGACAAAGGGCAGCCCTGGCGGAGTCCAACTCTCACTGGAAACGGGCTCGACTTACTGCCGCAATGCGGACCAAGCTCTGACACCGTTGTACAGGGACCGAACAGCTCTTATCATGGGGTCCGGTACCCCATACTCCCGGAGCACCCCCACAGGATTCCCCGAGGGACACGGTCGAACACCTTTTCCAAGTCCACAAAACACATGTAGACTGGTCGGGCAAACTCCCATGCACCCTCCAGGACTCTGCTAAGGGTGAAGAGCTGGTCCACTGTTCCGCGACCAGGACAAAAACCACACTGTTCCTCCTGAATCCGAGGTTCGACTATCCAACGGACCCTCCTCTCCAGAACCCCTGAATAGACTTTTCCAGGGAGGCTGAGGAGTGTGATCCCTCTGTAGTTGGAACACACCCTCCGTCCCCCTTTTTAAAGAGGGGACCACCACCTCGGTCTGCCAATCCAGAGGCACTGTCCCCGATGTCCATGATGTATTGCAGAGGCATGTCAACCAAGACAGTCCTACAGCATCCAGAGCCTTGAGGAACTCCGGGCGTATCTCATCCACCCCCGGGCCCTGCCATCAAGGAGTTTTTTGACCACCTTGGTGACCTCAATCCCAGAGATGGGGGAGCCCACCTCCAAGTCTCCAGGCTCTGCTTCCTCATTGGAAGGCATGTTGGTGGGATTGAGGAGGTCTCCGAAGTACTCCCCCAACCAATCCATAATGTCCCGAGTTGAGGTCAGCAGCGCACCATCCCCACCACGGTGTTGACACTACACTACTTCCCCCTCCTGAGACGCCGGATGGTCAACCAGAATTTCCTTGAAGCCGTCCAAAAGTCGTTCTCCATGGCCTCCCCAAACTCCTCCCACGCCCGAGTTTTGGTCTCGGCAACCACCGGAGCCGCATTTTGCTTGGCCTGCCGGTACCTATCAGCTGCCTTCAGAGCCCCACAGGACAAAAGCGTCCGGTAGGACTCCTTCTTCAGGGTGACGGCATCCCTCACCGCTGGTGTCCACCAACGGGTTTGGGGATTGCCGCCATGACAGGCACCGACCACCTTACGGCCACAGCTCTGGTCAGCCGCCTTAACAATAGAGGCATGGAACATGGCCCATTCGGACTCGATGTCCCCCACCTTCCTCGGGATGTGGTCAAAGTTCTGCCGGA
This sequence comes from Polypterus senegalus, assembly GCF_016835505.1. Classification (NCBI taxonomy): domain Eukaryota; kingdom Metazoa; phylum Chordata; class Cladistia; order Polypteriformes; family Polypteridae; genus Polypterus; species Polypterus senegalus. The sequence goes on from NC_053154.1 coordinate 161,719,449, forward strand.
GGTGGGAGTTGAAGCTACTTCTGACAGGGGACTGTGCCAGATGTTCCCAGCGGACCCTCACAACACGTTTGGGCCTGCTGGGCCTGACCGGCATCCTCCCCTACCATCGAAGCCAACTCGCCACCAGGTGGTGATCAGTTGACCGCTCCGCCCCTCTCTTCACCTTAGTGTCCAAGACATGTGGCCACAAGTCCTACGACACGACCACAAAGTCGATCATTGAACTGAGGCCTAGGGTGTCCTGGTGCCAAGTGTACATATGAACACCCCTATGCTTGAACATGGTGTTCGTTATGGACAATCCGTGACGAGCACAGAAGTCCAATAACAAAACACAGCTAGGGCTCAAATCAGGGGGGGACATTCCTCCCAATCACGCCCTTCCAGGTCTCACTGTCTTTGCCCACATGAGCATTGAAGTCTCCCATTAGTATGAGGGAGTCCCCAGAAGGTATGATCTCTAGAACCCCCTCCAGGGAGTCCAAAAAGGGTGGGTACTGCAGATTGCTGTTTGGCGCATACGCATATGATGCATACAACCTGTCATTACAGTTTTGGTAAGGGGCTGGTCCTCTCTGAACATATGCTTCTTCTTGATTAATGAAGATGAGTTGCATATCTAGATTGTCCATCCATCCATTATCCAACCTGCTATATCCTAACTACAGGGTCACGGGGGTCTGCTGGAGCCAATCCCAGCCAACACAGGGTGCAAGGCAGGAAACAAACCCCAGGCAGGGCGCCAGCCCACCGCAGGGCACACACACACACGCGCACACACACACACACAGGACCTAACCTGCATGTATTTGGACTGTGGGAGGGAACTGGAGTACCCAGAGGACACCCACGCAGACATGGGGAGAACATGCAAACTCCACACAGGGAGGACTGCGAGGCAGCAGTGCTACCCACTGCGCCACCGTGCCACTTATATGTAGATTGTATATAATTTATTCCTATTTACGTTTACACCTGGAATTAGAAAAAGTATTGCTAGCGTCTGCCCCATGATTGAATGGAGAAGGCTCTATACTCATTTAGTGCTCTTGCTGTGTAAGATTTAGGGGGCTTGGTAGTCTAGCACATTTATCAGCAAGGCAAAGCTAGTAACTTTCGTAAAAAATCACTTAATGAATTTTTGTTTTTATTCTACAGTGTTTGTGTTCTCAGTTGTTTATTACCTCACTTCTTCATTACCTATAATGTTTGTTTATTTAACGAAAATTGTGAATTAAAGCAGACAAGGGTTGGTTTTTTTTTTTGTCTGTATTTGCAACATTTACAGTAAATCAATGTTAAAACTGTCTTCTTTTTGGAAATGTCACAAATCGAACAAGACACTAAAATCTATGGTTCACTAAGTGAGGTAACAGTTTCATTCCAAAACCACAATTCGGACTGGATTTCTGTGGTTTGAATGTACAGTTATAAAGTATTTGCTGCCACCTAGTGGAACTCTTTATTGTGACAAGCCATATGTTCACAGGAACTTCATTGCAATTTCAGTTTTTTTTTTTTGTTTTTTTTTTCCTGTTCTTCCTTCCCATCTGCATATTTCTGTCTCCAATACAGGAGATATTTTCACACTTTATAATTAAATAAAGTGAATGGCAGGATCAAAAGCACAGGATTTGAGATTAATTTGTCTGCCTACTCTTCCATCTGTGTCCATTTCTACTTCTCTTTGAAATTCACACAGTATTTTCTCTCCACAGATTTGTTCTGTTTGGGTTTTTATTAACTCTTTTTTTGTCTTTTGCTTTTCTGGCTGATGGATTTTTTGACCAGAAGCTGTCCATTCATCTTGTAGTTTATTTGGCAGATGCCTTTACCCTTGGTGACTTTCATTATTAGTAAATATTATAACCTTGTTTACAGTTCTATACAGTTCATGCACAGAAGGATAACTTGCGTGTGGAGGGTCTCATAGTGCGTTAGATGAAGGGACTGAACTGACTTCTTTGCAGTTTAGATATAAGAACCGTAGCCACTGAACTAGTAATAGTTACAAAATCCTCACCATTGGGTCATAGCTTGTTTTGAATTCATTTGATGGCTCTAACTGATGGTGTCCTATATTGGTCCAGTGCTGCATTTGTCTAAGATGATTGGACAGAAGTGAAAGTTGTGAGGATACAGTGAGTGAATTGACTGAATATCATTACTTAGTGGCTTCTTCAGTTATTTGGTGGAAAGTGAGAACAAATAGGAGAAATGCTCGCTAAGAATATCGCAACAGAAACCCCTTTCTTCCATGAATAAATCTGAGTAAAACATAAAACAAACTCAAGGCAAGAAATGGCCCCGCAGACAGTACCAGTCTATCAGGGAGTCTACTCATGCACTGTCCTAGTTCAGAATGTAACCAATATGTCTTTAGAGGTGTGGGTGCAAAACCAACATGGACCTGATAGAATGTGTCAACTCCACATTGAAATTACAATAAGAAATATTTTTTATATAACATTTTCTGAAGACCTAGATGACTTTTGAAGTTCTTCCCAATGTAATTATCCTTTCCTGCATAAGTTGTGTACTGAGTATGGAAATTTAGGCACTATTGCCGAGCAAATGTTTTATGACCTTATCTATTCAAAATTGCACATTCTCTGAGATTACAATCTACCAACTCATTTTATTTTATTCCATTTAGGGAAAGCTGACTGCAAGAGAACGTGTTGAACTTCTCCTTGATCCTGACACTTTTGTGGAATATGATATGTTTGTGGAGCACCGGTGTTCAGACTTTGGCATGGATGCAGCTCAGAACAAGGTATTGGCCTGATTATTGATTGATTCCAAGGTTTTTGTTGCCCATTTGAATGTTTTGCTTATTTAATAAGTAGTTGCAGCAGTACAAGAGTCCTCAGGTTTAGTCTGGGTGGGCCATAGAGGTTGCAGGTTTTTCATTCCAATCCAGTTAATTTAAAGCCATGCTTCATTTTAATTCATTCACCTATCAAAATTCCAAACACTATAAAGTTTAAAGTATAAAGTATTAAAGTCAGAAAAAAAATCAATAGCCTTCAAACTTACAGAATTTGTCCACTTGGAAATAGCAGATTTTTTGATTTAAGAAGTCACACTTTTTGCAGCCTGAGGCATGCATATGATAACAAAAGTAAACTAGAAGTAAAAAAAAATATCACAAATTCACACAGCAACAGTAGTCTAACTGTAGCTCCAGGCTGCATATTCTCTTACCTTTATCCCCTGTTTTGTTTAATCAACAGTTCTGTCATGGTTCGTAACAAATGCTGCACTGCAAAAAAGTGTCTGTCAATATTCCATGAAATTATTAGATATCAGTACACATCTGTGATCAAACCATTATGACTGTGCACAATTTAAAATATGTGTCTATAGTGCTGTTGAATATAATAAATTTCACAGACACAGTGGTTGGATTGCAGATTACCCTATCACTTATAATTTTAATTATTATACATGTTACATATCCATAATCTGAAATACCTGGGACCAGATGTTTTTCAGATATTTTTTGTTTTTGGAATATTTGCATATACATTATGAAATCTCAGGGGGACGCCCTTAGTCAAGTATGGAAATGCAGCCAAATCAGCTAAATATCACTGAGCTGTAGTTGTTTTGCCTTCATTGTGGGTAAAGGAAATAGACATGACCCAGAGAATGAACTATGCGAGTTCCCCACTGTTTTGGCTATGAGGAACACCTTCACTGGGCTGTGTTGACTGCTGTTACTGTCAACAGAAGGGTCGCCATACACCGTAAACTAAAACCGTCTCGGTCTGCTCTCACTCATGACATTCACTTGGCCACGCTACTATGTGCTTTTCGTTCAGCACACTCCTCCTCCTCCTCTCATCCCTCTCCGAGTGAATCTTGTATCTTGGAACTCCTTAGGTCAATCCAGCTGCATACACACTGCCATTCGCTCCTGATGATGGTCCTCATTTCTATAGCCATCTTGTGCCGTCACATTTTTTAACACTTGTTGATGCTGCACCACAGCATGCATGACAGTAATAGGAGGTTCACTACTTAATAAAGTTTGATAAACATATTAAACTTCAGAAGTTAAGAATATGATATATAGAGTATGTTATAGTTACCTTTTAATAGGGCCAGTGCTATGCATTTGCACTTAAGAACTTTTTTTTTTTTTGGGGTCAGTTTGTTTTGGCTGCTTGACGTCACTTCTTAGAGAACTGGGCGATAGGTTAGGAATATCTTCGCCAACTTTATCATTCCTACTGCAGTTAATTTTCATATGGTGTGGGTGTACATTCATAATTTTTTTGACAACCTAAAAATTCTATTTGCAGTAATGTCTGGTTTTCTTGATGTCATTGGACCATTTTGTTGAACTTTAATTACAATTACGGCACCAAGTAAGAATGGAGCCGCTTTTGTTAACCGTTAAAATATTCTATTGATCCTAAAAATGCAGAGCAGAGGCCCTACAATCCATGTTCCCTCTAAGCTGTGTGGCTGTACAGTAATTTTAATAGTGCCTTGTATCACTTTAAAACTGCTCTGTGGCTGTCATGTCCCTTATGGGGGTCTCCAATCCCCCAAACCCCTCCATCTTTGATTGCGTGTTGTTTCCTTGCGTTGGTCGATGCTTTGCGATATACCCTAACTCCTGAGTAATCAATCGTGTGTTTGAGCTTCATATGGAATACATTTATGAGGTGATTGTTTTTATAAAGATAAGTGGTGCAGAAATGTGAACACACCAGGTTTTATAAATTGGATTGTTTTGATGTACACATCACATTCTAATCCAGAGAATATGTTATAAACGAGGCCTCTAGCATGGAAATGTCCACCTGTGATGTTATGCCCACACTCAGAATTTTGGATTAAAGATACTCAATCTATAATATGTTTTAAACTTTACTGCCATTTTGCAAATGTTTTAAGTAGTGCTTCTTAAACTGACTTCCTCTTGCACTAAGAGGAGGCACAGACGGCACACAGAATACATTCATTTCATGATATTCCTGTTCCCTGAACATTTAGAATGCTAAGATAAATACTTCATGTAATTTTCATGATGAAATGCATTAAAGTATGTATTAATCATGTGGGGGCAGAGTGGTGTGGAGGGTGCACTGCTGCCTCACAGCAAGGGGGTCCCGGGTATTCCCTGCCTTGAATTTGCATGCTTTTCTGGTTGGTTTAACTCAGCGGGCTTCAGTTTCCTTTCAAAGTCATGTAGGATGTGGGGTTTTGTTATGCTGTATTGACCCTGCTAGTATATGTGTTGCTTGTATTCACCCTGCGATGTGCGGACGCCTCGTTCAGGATTTGATCCTGCGTCGCGCACAATGCTTGCTGGGATGGGCGCAACCCTGAATGGATGGCATAATTAAACATGTATAATGAAGTTTTTTTTTTTAAATTCTGAACACTCTGTGGTCTAAGTTTTTATAACTAGTTTTAATTTCATAAAGACGTTTATTGTGTGGTGATTGGTTATATGGAGAAAGAAAAAGGAAGGATAGGAACTGGGGGTTCGGTACCCGAATAAATAAAGCCCGCTTAGAAGAACATCCATTGAATTCTGTGTTCGTGTCTCCGACCACCAGATCACGAACCCAACATTTACACAAATCCATCCATTTTCTAACCCTCTGAATCCGAATACAGGGTCACGGGGGTCTGCCGGAGCCAATCCCAGCCAACACAGGGCACAAGGCAGGAACCAATCCTGGGCAGGGTGCCAATCCACCGCAGGACACACACAAACACACCCACACACCAAGCACACACTAGGGCCAATTTAGAATCGCCAATCCACCTAACCTGCATGTCTTTGGATTGTGGGAGGAAACCGGAGCACCCGGAGGAAACCCACGCAGGAAGCGAACCCGGGTCTCCTAACTGCGAGGCAGCAGCGCTACCACTGTGCCACCGTGCCGCCCATTTATACAAATATTTAAGCTAAACCTGTGCGACACCCTTTCATATATCCAGTTTTTTGGAGCCTCGTCACACCTGCCATAAAGTTCTCTACACTGAACGTGCACCTGGGGACCCCTTACTGCGAGGGAGCGGCACTACTGTGCATGTTTAATACCTGCTTTAACGCATTTCATCATGAAAATTTATCTTAGCATTCTACATTTTCAGAGAGCAGGAATATCATGAAGTGAATGTATTCTGTGCGGCAATTGCTGCCTGCGCCTCCTCTTTAATGCAAGAGGAAGTCAAGCACATAGCGATTTAAAAACTGGGTCAGGGAACACTTAACACAAAGCATTAATGTGCTACATAACTTATGACGGGGTTTGAGAAAATCTAGTAAATTAAACATTGATTTTAGGATGAAGTTTAGTTTACGACATTCTACTTTAATGAAAAAGTAAACTATGAGAATAAAGCAGAAATGTCGACTTTAATCTCGACATAAGCATTAAGATTAAAGTGGAAATGTCGAGAATAAAGTCAACATGTCGACATTTTTTCTTCACCGTGGCCCTAATACGATTCTGTATGGCTAAACCACAAATAGCATTATAAATGCAAGTTGCAGTTTTATTATTATGTATACAGCTTAACTTGAAGCAAGGTCCATATTAATGCAATCTGCTTTAATGATGGTTCAGTTGGTAACGATGTCTCACCAAGTTGCACTTGTTTTATTTTATTTGGTGAATACTGTGTAATGCACCTGGGCTTGAAGCCTTGAAGTAATAGTATTATTATTGGAAGTTGTACTATTATTTATTTTATTGTTATTTATTAGTTTAAATATTATGCAGTTTAATGATGGTAAAGTTGTTTAAAAAGTCACTTTAACATGTCGGTGGACAGAGATTGTTAACGTTAAACAAAGAGTAGTTGGTTTACAAAAAATACTTACTATTTATTCCTTTTCTAAGACATGTTTAGTGCAATACAACTTTTGACAAGCACCTCTGGATATTTTACTAAGTCTAAATGCCTCTTTGGATGGTTAACAATATGCTTTCAAAATTTTAGTTTAAGTTGTGTGCAAAATTTGTTTACTAAAAAGGCTCTATATTTTGACTGCATCTGTCATGCAATGTAATTCTTTCTCTTCATTAGTGCCACCCCCTTGAAAACTATCACTTTATGGGGCCATGCAAACCTGTAATAATACTTGTGTGCACATTAAAATGTCTTTTTTTTTTTTTGTACAATGTACAGTTCTCATGACAGTGGAATAGGTTATTCTTAGCCAGTAATTGCAGTGGTAAATGTGGTTAACATCCACTCATGCATGGGAAATACCGAATACCGTGAAATCGGTATAATTTTGAAAAATACCGTGATATAGAATTTTGGTCATACCTCCCAGCATTAATTTTAAGCCTCATGTGTTAATTTAACTGTGGACTGCCAGAAGTTGTCATCAAAGCAGTGGATGATAACTGTTGTCACCATTATTTAGAGCTTCACGCTGTATTCCCATACCATGGAGTTCTCTGAATTGCTTAACATTACCTATATTTGACCAAGATGATGTAGTCATATTACTGGAGCAGCATTCTAAATTAACCACTTTTATTGTAACAATAAATTGTTTGTTTTAACTATAGCAATAAGAGAGCAAATCTGTGCCACTTTTATGATGAAACCAACATAAATAAATTCAGCATTTAAGAGGTGAATATTCATTTTTAAATGCCATAAATTCCTAGTATTTAGCTAAATTAGTGAGGAGGTTAACATTTATGTTTTCAAGTCCCCATTCATGCATGCAGTATTATTCACAAATTTACTAAGTATGGATAAAAACAAGTTGAGATGTTTGGAAAGTTAATCTAATTCTGTAGTAGCATGGAAGTGTCAAAGGGGGAACGTGCCAGCCTTGCTGGAGAATTTAACCTAATTCTGACACTTCTCTATGAATGGATTTTAAATAACAAGCAATGCATTAACTTCCTCAGTCTTGGTGTGATCTTGGACTTTATTTTATTGTTATACAATATATCTTACTAAGTGGCAGAATTATAAATAAATCTGTATTTTATAATCAAGACAATATATCTCATTGGGGTTTTCCTTTCATTTATTGTCATTTTATGTCCATCAAACACACTGTGGCCACTCTGACCTGCTCAATGCTGCAGCAGCATAAAAGGAGCTGTGCTGAAGGGCACCACAGTTCAGACTGGAAACGGAAGAGCAGATGCACAGTGTGGTTAGTGAAAAGTGCACTCACTCACTTACATAGAGGTGGTGATTCCTCTAAGGAAGCTCATGACTTTACCGGGCATCTGCTGAGACTGGCATAGTCAGCAACTCTCTCGTACAAGAGCTAATACAGCAAATGATCCTTCAGATAGTTCTTAACTGTGCCTCAGCCCATTCTCCACCACACCTCTGCTTGTTGCAATGCTGTCTTTCATATTTCTACCTGATTTTCATTAATTCTGCCTTTTGGCCAAAAACTTCCTTTGGATTGCTATTCTTGTATTGCTTTTTTCATGGCAGTTATTGGAAATAAACTCTGTTTACATGTTGGCATGTTTTCTTTTAATCTAACCTGTAACAGCATGCCAAGCATCTTTTCACTTGCAAAGTAAGAATTTAATTTGCTTAATGAAATTCACTTAGCATAACAAAGATGTAAACACATGGATATTATTTTCAGTGATAAAATAAGAGAACTCTTCTTCCAAGGAGACATTTGACTAGCATATGCTGCTTGAGACAATTGTTTGTTTCATTGTCTTAATGTTATGCGTTTTTAATAAAAATGTGTAAGTTAATCTGTGTGTTCTGTCCTATAGTATCCTGGAGACAGCGTGGTGACTGGTCAAGGCCGAATCAACGGTAGACTTGTTTATGTTTTTAGTCAGGTAATATTCCAGTTTTGCTCCCATTCTTTATTTACAGTAAATGATTATAAGAATACTTTCTTGTGAGTTATACTATCCCTAATCCGCCTATAAACTGCATGCTGAATCTCTGTGCATGATCATTTTATATTCATTCTTTCCTCTTGTTTTGAAGGATTTCACAGTTTATGGTGGAAGTTTGTCTGGTGCCCATGCACAGAAGATCTGCAAGGTAATATTTTATGAGCAAGAAAGATAACCTGCCTTGCAACTGTGCCTAAGACGTTATTTTAACTTGATAGCAATACAAATATATCTGTAAGGAAATATTCTGTTGCATTGGTTTTCTAGAATTTAAAATGTGAAACTAAACAGGAATAATGAATGTGCCAATTGTGCATTCTGCTGTGGAGGCCCCAAAAGAACTGGAGACCATGTCATTGTTATACATGAATTGTCCAATGTAACCTATGGGTCACTTGCTTACATTGACTGAAAGACCTTTTTGTTCCCCTACGCCTTACATTTATGATATGCTGGGTGGTGGCTCCACTAAATCTGTTTCCTCTCCTGTAGATCATGGACCAGGCAGTGTTAGTTGGTGCCCCGGTCATTGGGCTTAATGATTCGGGTGGGGCACGTATCCAGGAAGGAGTGGAGTCTCTTGCTGGCTATGCCGATATTTTCCTGGTGACTTATTTTTATTTGATAATTTACTATTAGTTTATTTATACATTTTACTTTTTCTGATTTTTGTAGAGGAGATATTTACTTCGGAGATCATACCTCCATTTTTGGTTAATTTTATTTCATACAGCGTTTTGATTTTTCTTGCCTGATTATTCATTTTGAAAGCTTTTTCATAAATGATGTTGGTAACTTTTGACATTTTCATGTTCAGTAAATGTGGAGATTTTCATTTTCTGTTATTTTAACATACAACCACAATTCCAAAAAATGTTCAACATTGTGTAAAATTTAAATAAAAACAGAATACAATGATTACAAATCTCATAAAGCTGAATTTTATTCACATTAGAACATCGAAAACATGAAATGTTTAAAATGAGAAGATGTACAATTTTAAGAAAAGAATAAGGACATTTTGAATTTGATGGTAGCAACATGTGTCAAAGTTGTGACAGGGCCGTGTTTACCATTGTGTAGTATCCCCTCTTCTTTTATTAACGGTCCATAAATGTCTGGGAACTGAGGAGACCAGTTGCTGGACTTGTGGGAGAGGAATGTTTTCCCATTCTTGTCCAATAGGATTCTAGCTGCTCAGCAGTCCTAGGTTGTCTTTGTCATTTTTTGTTTCATGATGTGCCAAATGCTTTCAGTTGGTGATAGCTGTGGACTGCATGCAGGCCAGCTTAGCCCTAGGACTCTTCTACTATAAAGACAGGCTGTTGTAACAGATACAGTATGTGTTTTAACATTGTCTTGCTGACATATGCAAGGGCATCCAGACATCGCCTGGATGGGGGGCATATGTTGCTCTAAAGCCTGTATATACCTTTCAGCATTGATGGTGCCTTTCCAGATGTGCAAGCTGTAAATTCCATAGGCAATAATGCACCCCATACCATCAGAGATGCAGGCTTTTGAACTGAGCGCTGATAAGAAGCCAGATGGTCCTTCTCCTCTTTACTCTGGATAAGTATGTTCATGTTTTTCAAATTTCGATTCCACTTTGGGTCAGCCCATTTTAAATGAGCTTTGGCCCAAAAAAAGACAGAGGTGTTTCTGGATCATGTACACCTATGGCTTCTTCTTTTCATGATAGAGCTTTAACCTGCACTTGTGGAAGGCACAGTGAACTATGTTCACAGACAATGATTTACGCAGTGACTTCCATTTCAGAATCGTGCCTGTTTTTAATGCAGTCTGGAGATCACGGGTATCTAATATTGATTTTCAGCCTTTTCTCTTGCTCACAAGAGATTTCTCTAAATTCTCTGGATCTTTTGATGATATTATGTACTGTAGATGACAAGATATTCAAAGTCTTCACAGTTATACATTGAGGAATATTACTCTGAAATTATTCGACAATTTGTAAATGCATTTTTTTTTTTTTAACAGATTGGTAAATCTCTGTCCATCTTTACTTCTGAGAGACTCTGCCTTTCTAAGATGCTCTTTTTATACCCAAACATGTTACTGACCTGTTGTCAATTGACCTAATTAGTTGCAAAATGTTCCTCCAGGTATTTTTTTTTTAGTACCACTTACTTTTCCAGTCTTTTGTTGCCCCGTCCCAACTTTTTTGAGATGTGTTGAAGCCATTAAAAATGACCTTATTCTTTTCTTGAAATGGCACATTTTCTCAGTTTTAAACATTTGATATGTGTTCTACTGTGAATAAAATATGGGTTTATGAGATTTGCAAATCATTGCAGCCTGCTTTTATTTACATTTTACACAGGGTCCCAACTATTTTGGAATTGGGGTTGTAAAAGTAGTATGTAGCTGTGACTCCGATTCTTATGACTTCTAATATTGGTACTTTTTTTTTTATTTTTTTCCTTCAGAGAAATGTTTTGGTCTCGGGAGTGGTACCTCAGATCTCGCTTATAATGGGGCCTTGTGCTGGTGGCGCTGTTTATTCTCCAGCCTTGACAGATTTCACATTCATGGTGAAAGTAAGCAGTGGTCTTTGGTGTCCCTATAAAAATAAATCAGAATAACATTACAACTGAATGGTAGTTCCCAGTCTTTAGCCTTTAGTGATGCTTAAGAGCTGACCCCTTCACAAAATTTCTATTACAAGTTCTTCTCTTCAAACTGCTGTCCAAAACTCAATAAGTTAAAAGTGAAGTTTCAATTTCGTCACTCCAGTTGCTCAAAATGGAGGGATAGAGTAGAGGAGAGAATGTGAACTTAAAGGCATACTGCACCTAATTCTGATTCTATTTTATTTTTTAGTCTGTTTTTTTACCCCATGTTGTTTATAATGTTAAACCATAAAAAATATTCTCTTGCTTTCATGGAAATAGGTATTCATAAAAAGAGCCTCAGTGGGAAGTAGTGGGGTCCAAAACCAAGCAGCAGCCAACAAAATTAAAACCTCCTTGAAAAACGTCAAGTTATGTTGCATAATCCACATCATTTATGCGGTTGTTTGCTCACAACATATATTTTTTGGTAAAATATTGCGTTGGAACAAATTTGATCTTTAGAACTGCAGACAGGCTTTAAATTAGGAGTCCTCAATTACCATTCTGGAAAGCTGCAGTTTTTTGTTCCAAGTTTTGTAAGGCCTAACAGATAATGAAAGTTACTATTAATTATATAGCTTGTTAGTGCTTTCATTCTTCCAAATGTTTGACATTGCAGATTTTTTTTGTTTTTCTGAAAACATTATCCATACAGATTTATACCTCTTGGTCCTTCTCTTCGCTCATTTTATTAACATTAATACTACATGATGCCTATGCACGAGTGTAAATGGGAGCGCACAAGTTGGGGAGCTGGGGCCTCATGCATAACGCCGTGTGTAGAACTCGACTATAACATGACGTAAGCAGAAAAGCCGAAATGTGCTTACACACAGAAAACTCCAGATGCAGGAATCTGTGCGTTTCGCCAACATCCGCGTTCTTCTGCTACATAAATCCCGGTCAGCGTGAAAAGTAACGCACGTACACGCGCCTTCTGTCCTGCCCCAACTCCTAGAATTACGCCTCGTTGAATATGCAAATAAATATAAATAGCCCTTAAGCTCAGAGTTCTGTGAAAAGACAATGGGGGAAAAAGCAAGAGGGAAAATGGAAGAATTTTAGCGAATACCAAGTGGAGGAAAGGAAAAACATACAATTTGCTGGTTTAAACAGTGGTATAAACAACAAAATGAAGTTGATCGAGTGACATAGCGTGTTGGAGAAACTTGAAAGCTCAAGTTCACAAAGTCGCACAGTGCCCGAAATAAAAAAAGAAGTCACAAGTCGCCGTGAAAAGGCGAGTTGTAGCCCACCGTCTGAGTGTCATATGAAAGCTTCTTAGGGTACAGGGGGGGGGAGCACGGAATGTCAACTTTAATCTTGAAATTTCCACTTTAATCACGTAGTTTATTTTATCATTAAAGTAGAACATCATAAACTTCATCTTTAAATCATTTAATTTACAAGATTCTCAAATCCCATCGTAACTAAAGTAGCACGTTAAATGCTTTGCTTTGTATTTGATCTTCTATGTGCTTTATGTGTGTGAATCACTATGTGCTTCTTAAACTGGTTTTCTCTACCTCGACAGGACACAGAGTCCATTACATTTGTGATATTACAGCTCTCTGAATAACTAAAATACTGAAATGTATACGTGATATCATTTTCATGATGATAGGAGGTAAAGCATGTTATTAAACATGGAAACACAGTGGCGCAGTGATTGTGTGCGACCTTCGATTAAATAATTTATTGCAGCAGTACTCGGGTAGCGGGCTTGCGGCTCTAGGCTCGTGGTGGCCCCTTTGCCCGCAAATGTCAATATGGTATCTTGTGCACGGCGGATGGCCACGTCCGTTGCATAGCCACCTCATGCCCGTGACACAAGCGTTTAACTTTTTTTGTTGAAATTTGCCACTGCGTTTTTAGCTGTGTCATTTTCTCTTTTTGTTTTATATTCAATATATATTGGCGTGGCGGCCCCTGCACTACTGTCTCTTTCAAACGTACTAACCTCCAATTCCTGTCCTTACTTTTCTTTCTCCAAGTAACCGATCGCCACACAATCAGCTCTGTAATAGACGTTAAGCCATCTATAAGATTAGAGCGCAGATTCTTCAAAACTTTTAAGGAACATTGAAATATCTTCGTAGTACATGTTTAATTATTCTATCCTTCACGCCAGTCCCAGTGAAGCATACAGTCCGAGGCAGGAACAACCTTTAATTTATTAACAATATAGATTATTTAAATGAAGTTAAAGTTTTATCTGTATAATATAATAAACATATTTTGTTGCATTTCATCTTAACAATGACATTGTCATCATATGTAAATACGCGCTTTATAAAGTGGCTCAGGTTGTGCAATATTATAACTGTATCGCAAGTTTACAGTGAGGTAATTCTACTTATAAGTACAAACAGTTCTACAAGGAGCACTTGATGGACTGAGAGTGCGTTTAGAGCTCTTGGGATGAAACTCTTTCTGAACCGCAAGTTCCGTACAGTTAAGGTTTTGAAGCGTTTGCCATGTGAGAAGCAGTTCAAATAGAAAGCATGGCTAAGGCAGCGTGTGCTTGATGCTGTATACCGATAATTCTCTTTCCGATCAGCTGCTTCGAGTGGTGCAGTGAGAGAAATATGGAAAAAGATGATCTGTTGTGGCAACCCCTAACGGGAGCAGCTGAAAGAAGTAAAACAAGGTGGAGTGAGAGTAACAACGCTAAAGCAGCTATGGTATTTAGAATAGTTTGACCATTCCATTGACCATTATATTGTTACTGGTTAATTACAATCAGATGCATTAAACTAATCAATACGCGGTTAATTTCAGTGTATTTATAAAGCCGCGTCAGGAAAATAAGGAGTAACCACACAGGAACAGTAGCACTGCTTTGACGCTGGGTGCCGCCAGTCTGCAAAACCGAGCGGAGAACTTGCGTACGACAAGGCATGAGGTACCGTGGAAAAGTGTGTGGCTTTACGCCAAGTGTAGGTTTTATACATCGTGATTTCAACGTGGAAAAGTTCTTACGCAACATTTCTGTGCGTATGCACCGTTTATACATGAGGCCCCTGGTGATTCCTTTGTCATTTACACCTCATTATTAACTGAAGGCTGGCTAAGAAAATACACAACAGTTAAAACCTTAATCAAGCTGTTTAAAACTAAAATAGGCAATTAAGGGTTGTGAATCATAACATGTAAGTTAACTAAAACTAAGCCCAAAAACGATTATTTAGTATTAAACAAAAGGTTCTAAAGCTTTCCCATAACCCCCACATTAAGTATGTTTTGTTAGGTACCATCTACAAATGGAGAAAATGGTAGGATCTTGTTTACTGTATGTAGATGCAAACATCTCTTAATTATTGTATTGAGCGTCAATAAAACTCAGTGATTCTCCAACCACCTCTAAAGATCTCCAGGCACCCTTTCTGCAGGCAATGTTAATGTTTGTACCTTAGATATTGTATATGGCAGAAAACAAACCGCAATTGCATTCATGAGATGGTAGTGTTGGAGAAAAATCTTTATCCTTGGTTTGCTTCAGCACTTGTGCCTAAAAAGGTTTTTTAGACTCCAGCAATATATAAGCACAAGAAATTTATTTAATAAAGATGCCTTTGGAGCACATCATACAGCCAGTTAGTTATCATGGTTGTGCTGCTTTGTTATACTCGGACTTTATAGTGAATATACAAAAGCAAATTTAGCATATAGCTGATAACATGTTAATGGAATGTAAGTAGGTCCATTAATTGGTCATTAGATCCTCCTGTATTAGGTTACTTAGAGATGCATGATGCCTTCCTTTCAAGGTCCAAGGCTACTTTGGGGTCTATATACTAGAATGATTTCATCCTATTTAGAGCAGTTAGACAAAAGGCAATATCTTGATGTGGCCAATTATCAAATTGCTGCAACACAGAATTCAACACGGACCTCGTAAGCTTGCCTTGCTGTCCAGTAAGTTTAAAATACCTGAGTAACTTTCTTACACTAGCCAGAAGCAACTTTGGGTGCTTTCTCCATCACTGGTGGTGTAAAAGCAGTTTAATCTGGTGTAGCCATGCAAAGAAGCGATCGTGCTTACTCCTTGGTAGGACAGTCAATTCTGAAAACTTTTACGTTTTTTAGACACTAAAGCGCAAATGGTTTTTTTTTCCCACCTGTTGTAATTGTGCTTGCTTCAAATTGGGTTGCAAAAAGTACCCTTGACACAAAATTGTAACACTCATTAATGAAATGGATAGTAGCAGTTAAGAAAGAGGTTTTCTCAAAATTTATGGTTCAAATATCAGTCATAACAGCACACCCATAATCATTAACGGTCTCTAGCAGGTCCTTTCTCAGTTTGTCTTTTTCTACCACGTGCCGCGATTCAGTCGTCAGATGAGGCAATATATCTTTAAACTTCAGAGGTATTGCTCAAGTTGAATATGGCAGACACTGTCGTAAAGCCCTGTATCCCTGCAAACACAATCCACATATTTATTCTGTGGTTCACTTTTAGCGTTAGTTCTTACTTTTGACAGGTTTGGCAAGAATGTGTGTTTGACTTTTTGCTACTGCATACATGTGGCGATTTAAACCTGAGATGCCTGACTTACGTCCAATGTATGTTAGCACAATTATCACAGCAAGCAAATAGCACTTGGTTGCCATCGCCATCGATAAAAATTGAAAATGATTGCCAAATGTCGGACTTCCCTTTACTGAGTTGGGTAGTCTTGTATGCTCCTTTTTAAATGCTGTTTCCAACACTGTGGATGTAAGGCTATCTCCTGGGCTCTGCAACCTTGAGGAGGCTGCATGTGAGACAGCATATGTTCTTTATATAAATATATATCTCTATATATCTCTATATATATCTATATATCTAGATATATATAGAGAGATATATATTTATATAGATATATATAGAGATATATAGATATAGAATTTATAAACAACACATGCTGTCTCACATGCAGCCTCTCTAGCTCCCGCCTGCATTTTGTAGGAAATTGCATTGGGTGCCGCAGTACAAACCACTACCTTGGAGCATAAACTGACAACAATTGAGTGAATATGTCAATTTTATTTATTCTTTCATTTGTTTACATTTGAAAGCTGCTTGAATTTCTACTGAGGATATGTACAGAATTTTTTTTGTGTATATATTTTTGGGTTTGTTTCCCAACAATTTAAAGAAGTTTTATTCTGTAGAAGGAAAGGATGCAGTATAGAGGTAGATTTTGTTTGTTTTTTTTTTCTAAAACTTTTAAGATTTAAGATTTTATTTATTTGGAGTTGACCAACAAATTTAGTGTGTTCTCCTGTAAAACGTAAGACTTTTTTATTTTGCATTACCTATTTTATTTATTTTGAATTTACCGGAGAATT
Organism: Polypterus senegalus; assembly: GCF_016835505.1. Taxonomy (NCBI): domain Eukaryota; kingdom Metazoa; phylum Chordata; class Cladistia; order Polypteriformes; family Polypteridae; genus Polypterus; species Polypterus senegalus. The sequence goes on from NC_053154.1 coordinate 161,736,307, forward strand.
TAGTTGTGCATTTTGTTTTTGTTCTGCTGTAACACTTGAAGCTTTTGACTGGTCATAATTAAGATTTTAGTTTATTATACACTGCATCCGGAAAGTATTCACAGCACATCACTTTTTCCACATTTTGTTATGTTACAGCCTTATTCCAAAATGGATTAAATTCATTTTTTTCCTCAGAATTCTACACACAACACCCCATAATGACAATGTGAAAAAAGTTTACTTGAGGTTTTTGCAAATTTATTAAAAATAAAAAAACTGAGAAATCACATGTACATAAGTATTCACAGCCTTTGCTCAATACTTTGTTGATGCACCTTTGGCAGCAAATACAGCCTCAAGTCTTTTTGAATATGATGCCACAAGCTTGGCACACCTATCCTTGGCCAGTTTCGTCCATTCCTCTTTACAGAACCTCTCAAGCTCCATCTGGTTGGCTGGGAAGCGTCAGTGCACAGCCATTTTAAGATCTCTCCAGAGATGTTCAATCGGATTCAAGTCTGGGCTCTGGCTGGGCCACTCAAGGACATTCACAGAGCTGTCCTGAAGCCACTCCTTTGATATCTTGGCTGTGTGCTTAGGGTTGTTGTCCTGCTGAAAGATGAACCGTCACCCCAGTCTGAGGTCAAGAGCGTTCTGGAGCAGGTTTTCATCCAGGATGTCTCTGTACATTGCTGCAGTCATCTTTCCCTTTATCCTGACTAGTCTTCCAGTTCCTGCTGCTGAAAAACATCCCCACGGTATGATGCTGCCACCACCATGCTTCACTGTAGGGATGGTATTGGCCTGGTGATGAGCGGTCTGAGAGTCCTTCAGGTGCCTTTTGGCAAACTCCAGGCGTGCTGCCATGTGCCTTTTACTAAGGAGTGGCTTCCGTCTGGCCACTCTACCATACAGGCCTTATTGGTGGATTGCTGCAGAGATGATTATCCTTCTGGAAGGTCCTCCTCTCTCCACAGTAAACCTCTGGAGCTCTGACAGAGTGACCATCGGGTTCTTGGTCACCTCCCTGACTACGGCCCTTCTCCCCCAAACACTCAGTTTAGATGGCTGGCCAGCTCTAGGAAGAGTCCTGGTGGTTTCGAACTTCTTTGACTTACAGATAATGGAGGCCCCTGTGCTCATTGGGACCTTCAAAGCAGCAGACATTTTTCTGTAACCTTCCCCAGATTTGTGCCTCAAGACAATCCTGTCTCAGAGGTCTACAGACAATTCCTTTGACTTCATGCTTGGTTTGTGCTCTGACATGAACTGTCAGCTGTGGGACCTTATATAGAACTGTGTGTGCCTTTCCAAATCATGTCCAATCAACTGAATTTACCACAGGTGGACTCTAATTAAGCTGCAGAAACATTTCAAGGATGATCAGTGGAAACAGGATGCACCTGAGCTTAATTTTGAGCTTCACGGCAAAGGCTGTGAATACTTATGTACATGTGCTTTCTCAGTTTTTTTATTTTTAATAAATTTGCAAAAACCTCAAGTAACCTTTTTTTTCACGTTGTCATTATGGGGTGTTGTGTGTAGAATTCTGAGGAAAAAAATGAATTTACCGTAGATCCCGAAATACAGGCCGACCCGGTATATTGGCCGAACCCCTTCTCTACCTACTAAATTACATGTATTTGCAGATGACCGGTATTTAAGCCGACCCCCTTCTCCAAGCAAAATTTTCTAAATTTCCTTAAAAGTGTCTCTTCAGGTATATTTATAATGTTTTTTGGCGAGAATTTGAGACTGCCAGCATTTTTGATATATAATATAATGTACATAATTTACCAAAACACCAATAATTTTTCTAATGTACTAACCAAAAGTTATAAAAAGTGCCAAGCCTACTTCGATTAAGCTAGGAGCATGGCAGCACGCATGGTCAGCGGCTCAGGGCTCTCCTTTTCAGTGCACTTTTTGTTGTTTTGTATTTTTTTGTCCTTGTTTGTGCACGATCGGTTTGGCGAACATCCGCTACACCATTCAGAACCATATAGACATCGGTGTCCAGAGCCAGACATCTGTTTCGAGTGTTTTTCATCACACGCACAACATCCCAGACAACATAGTGAGACCAGCGGGCTCTCCGCGGATTGTTGTCGGGTCTAGGAGACAACACAGACGGAGGAGGGAAAGAAAGCAGAAGCGGGGCCGCAGATCCGGCATTATGCTAAAGCTAAAACAACCATACAAGCCCTATACAGAACTTTTTTCTGCACTGAAGGAGCTGCTTTTAATCTCATTGTAGATGCGTATAGTGACAATAAAAGGCATTCTATTCTATAAACAATTTCATACTGTACTCACCATTTAATTTGACATCTTTGGGCTGCAGTAAGGGAGGAGATATTTCCACACAATGTCCATCTTCGTTTCGATTGCGATCGCTTACTTTTCTTTTTCTTTACCTTCTCTTCCTTCATTAGCAATTATGTGTCTTAATGAATTATATATATATATAGGTAAATCACTGCAATGACGGAAATTACATCCACAAACACATGTATCTGGGCTCCGACTGTCGCTACAAACGCTATCGGTTGTTTGTTTACAATCGCGCAAGCGGATACACGTGACCGCATCCGTTTCGTAACGCAAGATGTTGATCGTAAATCAAAACAAAAAATTTCATTTTAAACTTCCCGATAACTTATTATAAATTTTATTAATAAAATCAACAACTAAAACACTTTTTTGAATAAATTCTTTATTTAATTTAAAGTACCGGCATGCAAAGTTACTTCTTCATCTGAAAGATGGCTCTGTGGTTTCGTCATTATTTACTTCCGTATTCATCGGCAAAACTGGCATTGCGCTGGAAATCTTGAATCTGAAACGATACTCGTTGTATAAACCGACCCCCAAACTCCAAGCCAAAAATCTAGGATGAAATTCTCGGCTTATATAATGGGATCTACGGTAATCCATTTTGGAATAAGGCTGTAACATAACAAAATGTGGAAAAAGTGATGCGCTGTGAATACTTTCCGGATGCACTGTATATACCTATTTTATTCAATTAAAATATATTTGTATAATGCTCTACAGTACATTTGTCATGTTCAACTTCTGACAGAAAATAAGTAACATTTAAACTAAAATTAGCCTTATGGCATCTTCACATCTCACCTATGAGTAAAATAGGAACCTTTGTGCTTGTCAGAAATAGATTTGATTTGTATTGTGATGTACAGCACACCCCCAAAATTCACAGGGGTTACGTTCCTAGAGCTCCCGTGAATTGTGAAAAATCGAGATTTTTGGATGTGGTTTAAAAACCCTATGTGGTTAAACCCTAAATATGCCCCCAAAACACTTTCATTTCAAACTTCACATTACCTAAAATAAAAGAATGTAAAGGTAAACCTGTATACTGTGCAGTACTGTACTGATTTGTCACCTGCAGTGCTAAAATGTAAAATACCAATGTTACCGCTATATGTACTGTAATTCATGCAAGCGTTTTCATTGCCCGTTTCGGCAGCATCTTGGGGCTTTAACCCTTAAAGTGCCACATACTTGGGGGGGGTTAATGCATCCCTGGACACCAAATACTGTTTTGTTGCACTTTTAAGTAAACGTCAGTTCACAAAGAAAAAGTGAAATTTTAATGGAACACATTTTTTTCATGCAAAGAGCATCACAATTATCATTTTACACTGATTATTTTACACACTGCTAATTTAACTGTAAAAACTATTTAAAAAAAACAACTGGGACAATATGTACAAAGTGCAACTGACGCCATGGATGAAACTCCAATAAATCACTGAGCCAACTGCGCTTAAACTGGCTATACGCAAGCACACAGAGGTAAGCGCTGATGTTGGCAGGCTAGTTTAGTGCAGCGGCTCAGTCCCTGGGACAGTGAGGCTGCAGGGTGTCGCACTTGGGTCACAGAATTGCACAGAAACACAGGAGACTGTAGAGACAGGAACTTCACAAGGGACTGGCAGTGGTCATGAGCTGGCTGCTCAACGAATGTATGGCACTGACTGATCAGCTCCTGCGTGCTCACAAATGGCACTGGGAAATGACTATAGCCGGTTGTGGCGGTTTAAAGGTTTAGAGGAGCAAAATGGAAAGGATTAACACTACTTTCAATACTGCTAACATCTCACTCCAGCCAGTCCTTACTCTTGACTCTCATTCAAACGTTTCTACACTTAAACCAACAACTAACATTTTCAGTTGTCCATTTCTCTTTCTTGCAATCACGAGCGTAGGAATTTACAGACATTCTGCACATGAACGATGTAAAGCCGTACAGCAACCATTATATCTGCATTAGTTTGCATCTGTCTGACAAATTGTTTTATTCATTTTGTGCATGCAGTGCATATTTAGGGTAGATATCTGTGCATACCCATATCTGATTTGGATCACTTGTAAAATTAATTTGAAAATTAAAAAATCTGATTTAGCAATTGTTTGCTAGATTTTCAATAACTGCATCCAAAAATATATAATGCAGTTAATTAATATGGGGAATATTAAATTGGAATTGTGCACTAATGTTACTTAACGGTTGAACATTGGAATCATTAACGTTTGTGTGAAAACAAGTTTTATTAAATTAATGACCTGTTATTTGCATTATCCAGATTACCTGCAAGAAATATTGTAGTTCAGATCAAATACACACCCATCATATGTGAAAAATAAAGGATTATCTATCTGTAATGAGGTCTCCTTTATTATTTTGTGAGAAGTCACTTGAAAGGTTTTTTTTTTTTTTCAGCGTAACAAAATGCATATTAAGTTAATTTATTTATTAATTTCAAATTGCTAATTTTAATATATTGTTAGTTTGGAAGTGGTAATAGGATGTACATCTGTTAAAGTAATTGATTTTTGTTTTTGTTGTTGTTTATGCAGGACACATCGTACTTATTCATCACTGGTCCCGATGTTGTGAAGTCTGTTACAAATGAGGATGTAACTCAGGAAGAGCTTGGTGGTGCAAAGACCCACACAGCTGTATCAGGTAGATCACCAAATTGAAAAAGTGCTCTTTAGACAGGCATTACTCATATGTGACACCAACACGGTATATTCTAAAAATTCCATTTCATCCCTTATTTACTACTTCTCCTCTCTGCTATGAAGCACTTTTCGTTTCTAAAGTATTTTAGAAACGCTATCATATGTTGTGGTATTGTCAAACCTTATTTCTGTTTAGACAAAACAGTGGACACATACAGTAAGTGTTATTTTAAATTTGCATGGGGCTATGTATTTACTAGCAATTTCGTAGTCCTTGGTGAACTGAATGAATTTGTGTGGTAAGTAGTGTATGATTGTGTAGGCTGACTTCACTTTTTGTGTTAATGTTAATGTAGGTTACCAGTTCCGAAGTTCCATTTTTGTTAACACCATCATTAAAGGTTTTTTAAAATCGGAATGCAAATTGTCAAAAGGTCTCTTTGTGCAGGTTATTGATAAACTGGATTTAGCATTCTTGGCTGTCAAAACACTTTCTTACAATGGCTCCAGTATTTAATTAGCTGTAAAAAGGACAGTAGGCTTATGACTTTTAATGAAAGGCCTTTTTTTCAGTGTGTTCTTGCTTATAAAAAGATTTAGTAAACATGGCTAGTTGTTTAAAATAGTTTGGGTTTTTAGCTGCATGTTTCTTTTTATAGTAGTGTTTACCAGATTTAACTGAAGCCTCTGTCTGTCCATGTTTTCTTTTGTACAACCCTAACCCTAACCCAATGCATTCTCTGGTGAATATTCACTTGATAACTAAAAATGGAAACGCAGCTTAAGGAGCTGGACTGCCTTCAACTAAATACAGTCACCATACATTCCAGGCCTTTGGAGAAGGTGGGAGAGAGCAAGCAAATTAAAAGTTGTGAGAAGACTGTTAAAGGGAGATGAGTTTATGCCCATTTCTGTTGGTGTATTCCCTTAATACTGAAATAGTGTTGTTGCTTTTCTTTAAGGGGTTGCTCACAGAGCATTTGAAAATGATGTAGAGGCCTTGCTTAATCTGAGAGAATTTTTCAACTTTTTACCTCTCAGCAACAAGGATCCTGCTCCTGTAATGGAGTGTCATGACCCAAGGTGAGAATGCACATTTTCTGAGTGGCCATTTATATTATTATACACGATCAGGTAAATAATAACTATGTTAAGTACTTTTCCCCTTGTGTAAGTAGTTTAACATCAGCATATACTGTGTATGGATTACAAAACCGCCTCCTCTCGCTGCTCCTTTAGCTTCCTGTACTTGTTAATTCTGTTCTATCCGAGTATCGGATGCAAGCACAGTGTGCCATGTTTGTGTTGTTTGTCAATTCATCAATGGTGATCAGCCTAACTGACACCATCTCTCAGCTAACTTTGGATTGTCTTCACCAAGACAGGAATAAAATGTGTAGCAGTTGCAGTTGACAGAGGTGCTCATTTCTCAGATAGAGTAACATAATTCGTCAGTTTAACACTACCAAGATCCAATCTGTAGGCTGAGTATTTCCAAAAGATGGTTTTATAAATGCATACTTTCCAGTCCATTTAACATTTCAATAATAATGTAATTTATCTATATCAGGTTTTCTTTAAGCACATTTAGATATTTTTGATGCATAAATTGCAACATGAATTTGGAATATTTCCTGTCTAATAAATGAAAGCTACATACATGTGTACAACTGCTGTGGATTTACAAAAGGGGCAAAGGAATTTGATAATAAACCCAGAATGAATTCTGTGCAACATATGCTTGATGATTCCATATCATCCCATCTTCCAAGTCTGTTAAATCATGAGCAGGGTTGTGGAGGGACAAGGCGCCAGTCCCAACACAGGGTGAACTCGCATGCATAGACTTGCACTAGGGCCAATTTAGCGTTGCCAGTCCATCTAACCTGCATGTCTTTGGACTGTGGGAGGAAACCCATGGGGACACTGGGAGAACATGCAAACTCTACGCGGGGAGGCCCCAGGATGTGAACCATGGCATCTTTGCTGTGAGGCAGCAGTACTACCACTATGCCAGCTGTGCTGTTCAATTCCTTATCACCTGTTGATCTAGATTTGACAGGTTACACAAACTCTCAGTTGAAATGTGCAGTGAATTGGGGAGATTGTCTGTCTGTTAGAGTGTGGGGTGTTGAGGGGGCTTGGCCTTGCCAACAGAGTATTTAGATTTGACCTGGGGGACAAATTCTTACAGACTATTTAATGATCCCTGTTCTACTTGCACTGGCTGGCTCATACTAACTGCAAAATTGTGTTATATGTGTTGTTTAGTGACCGTCTTGTTCCTGGCTTGGATACTGTAGTGCCATTTGAATCCACAAAGGCTTACGATATGCTAGACATTATTCATGGCGTAAGTAAATTTAGCCTGTGCTTTCTGTTACAATGCTGTGTTCTGTGGTTTTTAATCTTTAAAATTGAGGATCACTGTTGAAAGTTAAAGTGTACTCTACTTTATCTTTGTAGATTGTGGATGAGAGGGATTTCTTTGAAATTATGCCCAACTATGCAAAGAATATTGTTGTAGGATTTGCCAGAATGAATGGTCGGACTGTTGGAATTGTGGGAAACCAGCCAAAAGTAGCATCTGGTAAGTGTGTTAATCAAAAAATAGAAGTTACTTGGCATAGTCACCTTTTATCTGTAGGTATCCTATGAATTTTTCTAGTTTTATCTTGCCTGCTTTCTTTCAGTTCCAACAGCCAAGTTTAAACTTTATATGTCAATATACAAATAGGTGAATAGTGGAATTTGTGGTACAATTCAAGTTTGAAGTTTATGAATTTCTAGTAGCTTACCTTGCATCTTACCTGATGAAAAGGTGTAAATTTGCTTGACTTCTCATTCTTAGCTGTATGTAGCGTATAATATTTAGAAGTCTTTGGTAACTCCACTGGTGATGCTAATGCTGTATGATATATGCAGTGTAATTCATAAGTAAATTCAATATTTGCTATTGCTTAGAAATTATATATTACAAATGTGTTTAATTGCAAGGAAAAACATAGTGACCGAAGTGTGCACTGTGGTAAAGGCAGAGGTAGAAGAACACAGTTTGCACTGCATTTTGGAAGACTTTATCAAAGACAGTATTAGCATAATGTTTGTTTGTTTGTTTAGCCATTGTCTTCCAAATATGTGGAAAATGTTTTGTTGTGAACTAGGATTGAGCCAATGATGGATATCGTACATTGTTGATTAGCTCCAAACATTTGCAGAAATTTTCCTCAAAGCAGGAAACTGTAGCGGTCTCCTCTTTTTTTCATTTTGCCTCCTCATAAGGAAGCTGTCAAGCACTCCTAATCGCAGCAGGAGTGTGCCTGATGAGTGTTTCATGCACAAAGTTTGAATGGGAAGAGCTGCTGTGGTGCATTGTTTCTCGTTCTTTACGATGCTTTCCTTAAAATGACTGTTCACAGTTGGTACGCAAGTTGGATTTTTGTTTTGACCGTCCTAAAGGGTCTTCTGAAGTTGCTCATTTGCACGATGGAATGTCAGCCTCAACGGTGGATGACCGGTTCTCAGACTAATGTAACTTGTCAACAACGTTACAATATTAATACTTCACCATCTGTTTTCCTAACTCTCTTACCCTGGGTAGGGTTGTTGGTCAGCTGGAGGATATCCTTGTGCTGTGGTATTTTACATAACCAATGTAGTCAGATTTAGGCGCTGGACAAGGAAAGTAGCGGCAAAGCAGTGCTTGTTCGGTCTTGCATGAGTTGCTTGAAGTGGACCAGTACCAGCAGAGTGCGATGCTTCACGGGGATCTCCACTCCCTTCAATATAATATACTAATATGCATGTGCTACGACTTCCAAAGGGATGGCACTGCCCCATTGTGTAAAAAAAAAAAAAAAAACCAAATGGAAGGAGGAACAAGACACTAACTAAACAGATTACTGCCTGGAGTGTGGTTTAGCTTCAAGCACTGCTCATGAGAGAATAAATCTGAAATAAACCAATTCCATTATAGATCAAAGCAGGCCTTTACTTTTTTGTTTTTTAAAGTGGATTTAAAGTCAGTGCTGTTGTCTTCCTGCATGCACATCAAACTCGTACTGCCAATAAACACTCCGTGTAATGCATTTTTTGTGGCATGTCATTTTTACATGATAAGAAAAGGCAAAAATATGTGCTATAGCTCAGCCACAGTGAAGCAAAATGAAATGCAATCTTTTTTTCTCTAACTCTGTGAAAGGCAACCTTTTTTGAATTGCGGCGCACGAAGTCCAAACATTTTCTTTCGCAGCGCGCCTGAGGGACTGCCCATAAATAAAGTCATGACGACACAATCTATGGACAATCTCCAACAAAAACAGTTAATTTTAAAAGTTTGGAAGACATTTTATTAATAAAGGAGTCAAAGGATAAATCTTAAATTTAATTAATGTAAACGTTGATTATTTTTCAGCACATGTGAGATTCATGCGAGGAACAATTTTCGAAAGACAGGCGCGCATTTTCTTGTCGATCATTTTGAAGTCTCTCACATTTCTCTCGTCAGCAAGAGTCGAAATGTAGTGTTTGTATTTTCTCGTTCTATATTTGCTCCTCCTTCTGTCCGTACAGTGAGCGAGATCTTCTAACAGCAAGACTTTTGAAGTCTCACGAGATGTGTTTTTGACACCGCTGGTGGTGTTATGATGAATGGTGAACAGCAAAAATTTTAACTTGCATTCAAAATTAAATACATTCATTTATTCAACAATCTGATTAACCATTATCTGTTTTTCCAACATAAAATATATTTTTTAAACATTATCTTTTTTAATCAACCAAAAGTTAAAAAAAAATAGCAATTTTAAATATTTTACAAAAGTTTTTGTGGCGCCCCGCACACCGGTTGCATGACAATGCACTAAGTTATGGTAAAAGGAGAACATCTGGAGAAATTGTGTTTGAGTGAGTAAAATTAATTAATAACTTCTAATTTCCTGTTGGTAGACATTTATTCAGATCCATTGTTATGAGAAAGATTTAATTTTCGAGTTTCATGCCAGTATGGCATTGTGGTTTATAGCAATTTCAAATGAACTAAGAATGAATCACCTCACAATCCTCACAATTATTTTCCCAGTTACCACTGCATTTTGCTGAGTTGCAGCAATCTGTGAGACAACAAAATTAACTCTCATCTCTCGAGCTAAAACGCCTGCACTCATTTCCCCTCCCACCGCCCACTGTAGGTGCTTTTCATGGTACAATGGTAGAGCAGCTAATTATTTGTTATTTACAAACATCTCCAAGTGTGAGCAAATGATGGTATCATAAATCAGTGTTTTGAAATGACAATATGAACTTTTTAAGGCATCACATAGCCATATTATGAATTGCACTAATAGATCAATTGCTGCCTAATTATTTGGCTTTGGTGAAAAATTATAAAATGGACAAGGTTGTCGAATGAGAAGAGATGGTTAAGATGTAATGGTTTCTTAGGGTCACATAATAAGCAGCAAACTGTGGACTACATTTCAGGTTGTTTGGACATCAACTCTTCTGTGAAAGGTGCTCGTTTTGTTCGGTTCTGTGACGCCTTCAACATACCTATCATAACCTTTGTTGATGTCCCAGGGTTTCTTCCAGGTAAGCAAGGAAGAGTTTTTTGGTAAATGTACCTATTTACAAAAACGGCCACATCCTTTTTACATGACTCCTTTTCTTTTCTTCTATTAGGCCAGATCTATTTAACTAATTTTTGAGTATTCTTTCTGCATTAAAGTAGAAAATGTTTGTTTGCTCATGCTTTTTTTTTGCATTAGCCTTTTGTTTTAAACTTTTGTCTGGTGTTTTTCACTTTCTACTGCTTCACCTGCAGTCATATGTACAACAGCATGTTCATTGAAATCCTTGTGTTCAGGCTGCTCTAGGGGCTGGCATAGCTCTAAAGATGGCCAAGTTCATCCATCAGGATAATTTGAATTATGCCGTTCACATTGGTGAAAAGTTCTGGATCTCTGAGTCAGCCACTTGCTCCTCTTGCATGTAAATGACGCCTAAAGCAGCTCAATAATTACAACCTAGGAAATGTTTTTTAACACATAACCGTTTTCTTATTTTTAGATTACAGTACTACAGAATGTGTTTTTTGTTTTGTTTTATTTATTTAAAAAAAAAAAAGTTAATGAAATCAAACTGTTTTTTAATTCAAATCAGTGACTGTCCACCACTGTTTAGAGTGATTTTTTCTTTTTATGAAATCGACTGACATTTGTTAGCATGGGCGTCAGGTGATTTTAGTTGTTAGTTTAGGACTATGAACATTTTATTTTAGACTGATCAACTTGACTAAATTAGTTTTCTGTGTAGAACCTGAACTGTTAGGTTTCACTAAATAGGAGGCTACATGCAGATGAACAATATCCCCGTGCAGTGCTGATTATACAGTTCTCGGTCTAAGGTGGCCCCCATTCTTCATGTTCTTAAATTAGCACCCTGCTCCACTTTTATGCTGTGCATTACACAATGAGTTCATGCAGATTCATTCTACTGTGCCCTCTCCATTTCTGTAGTTGACCTCTGACTGTATGTTATCATGACTTGCAGGAACAGCACAAGAATATGGAGGCATCATCCGACATGGAGCTAAGCTACTTTTTGCTTTTGCTGAGGCTACTGTGCCAAAAATTACAATTATCACACGCAAGGTAAAGATTGTATTTTTTAAGCGAATAATCAATAACTATAGGGTGGTCCAGATCTAATTATGCAATTTTCATTACGCTATAACTTATTAAGTTTATTACATAGAAAATCACGGACCATCGAGAAGTGTGAGAACTGACAACCTGAAGAATCGTCTTCACGCCAAACTGGAATCGTCCCTGCATAAGTCAGTCATCCAGACGATCTGGACCACCCTGTATTTAATATTACTGTGCTAGTGCATGCGGATATCAAAAGCCAACCATCACAGAATTGTTTTCCTTTAGGTCCTGATAATCGAGCTCTTTGAATGCAAATGTGATATTGTATAAACCTCCATGAACGTTCATGGATCTGGCCTATGTGACTATGTGAGCGAGCTGGACTGCTAGCTCTTCGTAAGATGGCGGTGTGCACTCTCCACCAGTGGGCTGAAGGGCACAGTCCTGATGTGGCACTTTTGTGAATTAAATTGACACCGTGACCGGAGTGGAGCTTGCTCCAGTTATTTTACTAGGATACTCTTAACTTTTCATTGTACATTCCAGATAATAGGTTTGGGGTGACCATTTAAGACTCTGAATGATGAAATACGAGTACCTCTTCCATGCAAGGGGCAGGCATCCCATTCTGACCTGGGCTTTCACATAAGGTTCTGGCCTCTGTAATCAAAAAATACATTTTGATGAATGAATGAAAGAAAGCAAGGCAACTGTGTACTGTGTTGGTTTTTTTTTTTTTTTCCTCTCTTCTTACATAATTTGCATGCAACATAATACCCCTGCAGTTATTAAACATGATTATATAATAAAAGATATATATACCACTACGTACTATAAAAATGTATACAATACATACAAAGATCTCCTTATATAATTCGCTACTGTGGTTGTCTAGGATTTTAAATCGCCTGTAGCTCACAAACCGTTTGACCTATTGGCCTGAAATGTGATACACATATACTACGTGATGATTGCCCTCCAAGGAGAAGTATCAACTCTCGGCAGTGGCCAGCAGGGTGGCCATACAGTGCATGCATACGGGCGCCGTTCTCATCCCTACCACCGTCAGTCACTTCCTCTACCTCTTCATATCTTAAATCATTCTTGAGGTAGATTGAAGACTTAAGTGCCAGCTTAAGTGAAAAAGAAAACGTACTAAGGAACTGCAACACAAACACTGACTTAATCAGTTTTAATGTGAAAAGATGCCAACGAAAGAAGAGAAGAATTGGGCCTCTAGGGTGGAGAAAAGAAGAGCTGCTCAGGAAGGAACAAGCGCATCATCCTCTGAGCAAATGAATGCTAAACAGAGAGAGTACGAAAACTAGGAATGCTCCAGTAAAGTGTATTCACGGCACGTTGTCGGTTAGTGCGCCGTTACTGATCACATATATTCAGCTCATCAGAAATAGCACTAACATTCACAGTGGGTTAATAAAAGTAATGTGAGCACTGTGCTATCTCGTGACCGTTTCTCTACATGCACATTTAAACTTGTAATTTAAAGATTATTATTAATTGAACCAGAGTCTATATACTGTACTTATCATAGGTTCTTTTTATTTTAGCTTAGAAAGTAACATTTGTATAGTTGTGGGTGTGCAGAGGGCCTCGCCTGAGACACTGTGCTCTGTGTTGACCATCTAGCTGGGCAGCTCTGTGTCCAAACCGCACAGGACACCACATGGTTGTAACTGATGCTGCAAATACAGGCGCCTGATCCAGTGATGCTAAAATTTTAAGCAGGAAATCCGTTTCTTTTCAAATTTTACAGAAACATAACCTGTGTGTGTGTTAGGGGAGTTGTTGGTCTTTATTTTTTAATGATATTGAATTGTTATATTTAGCATGAGCTGAAGTCCTCATTGTTTGTTTTGGGTGATGTTACTCTGTTTCACTTAGGCCTATGGTGGCGCTTATGATGTAATGAGCTCCAAACATCTGAGGGGAGATGTGAATTACGCCTGGCCATCGGCAGAAGTAGCTGTCATGGGTGCAAAGGTAAAGTACTTAACGGAGGAGACGTGGATTGCTGCCTGTTTTTGTTCTGCAGTATGTCTTAGCCAGCTTCTGAAGAGGATTTTTCTATTAAATGGGATAGTTTGGCCTTTGATTGTTAAACCAGTCAATACAGTTTAATCAGACTGTGGACTGTGTGAAAAAAATCTTTTTTATGTTCATAAGAGTTAATTTGACAAAGGGGAAAACTGATGTTTTTCTAGCTGCTTTTGCCCCTTTAATAGCACAATTATGAGTGGAGTTGGTAGAAAATTTGTGTGTAGGGAAATTATAAAGTATACAAATGTAAAAAGTGATTTTTCTGTGCCTTGTGATGTTCTAGTTTGTAAGACTAACAGAACTGGTCAAACAGATCTGTAGCTGTAGTTCTTAACATAAGCACTGCTATAATCCAATTCATGTATTCCAAATATTTTTGTATTATTCCCAGGGTGCTGTACAAATCATCTTCAGAGGTAAAGAAAACCAAGCGGAGGCTGAAGCAGAATATGTTGAGACATTTGCAAATCCTTTTCCTGCAGCCGTGAGAGGTATGGGTTTTTAGTGACTGTTTCAGGGCACCCAGAACTTGGGTTTCATGCTTTATGGCAGACTAGCAGACCATCCACAAATGTGAAATAGTTACTGGGTTAAACTTAACTTGTTGTGTCCCAAAAGATGAGGAAAAATGGATGTTGTGCTTTTGAGCTTGTCCTAAAAAATTCAACAAAAATTAAGGCAGCGTTCTAAAAATATTGCAAATACAAGATTGGACTGCACCAAATCCAGTGGGGTGGGGTGGAGTATGGCATGTAGACGTGAGACAATACACTTTTTCCATGGTACAATTCATATTGTGAGTTAGACTTCACAAGACAATATTCTCATGATGTTACAACATTCGGAAAATTCAGACGAGAACAGGCTATTCAGTCAGATAATGCGCACTGTTCCTGTCCTCTTAATTCTTCTAAAATAAGACTTTCAAAACTCAACTTGATGTTATCGTCTGCCACACTGCTTAGTAGCTTGTTTTGTGTCTGTGGTTCTCTCTGTGAAGAAAAACCTTCCTAATGTTTGTTTGAAAATTACCTTAAGTTAAAAACTGTGTCCCTGTGTTCTTGATGAACTTATTTTAAAGTAGAAGTTGCAATCCACTGCTAATTCCCTTCATAATTTTAAACACTTCAATCATGTATCCTTTTGCTTAAATTGAAAAGGTTCAGCTTTTTTAATCTTTCCCCATAATTTATTGCCTGTAGCCCTGGAATCAGTTTAGTCGCACTTCTCTTTCTAGTGCCACTATTTCCTTTTTGTAACCAGGAGACCAAAACTGAGGCCTTACCAGTTTGGTTTAAAGCTTGAGCAGAACACCGGACATGTACTCTAAACATCATGCTATATAAGTTAACATTCTGTTAGCCTTCTTAATGGCTTCTGAACACTGCCTTGCAGTTGATAGTGTTGAGTCCACTACGACACCTAAATACTTCTCATAAGATGTACTTTTGATTTTCAGACTTCCCATTCTGTATTCAAACCTAACATTTTGACTTCCTATATGTAATACTTTACCTTTACATACATTAAATTTCATCTGCCACAAATCTGCCCAAGCCTTGTATGCTGTTCCAGTCCCTCTGTAATGATTCGGTGGATTCCAGATGATCTGCCAATCCAGCTAGCTTGATGACTTCTGCAAACTTAACCAGCTTGTTCCTTCTATTCCCATCCTAATTACTTATGTATATTAAAACCAGCAGCATCCCTATCACTTTCCCATGTGGAACACCACTCCTAACATCAGCCAATTCTGACAAGGTTTCTCACCCCATAACCCTCTGCATCATGTGTTTTTGTCAATTCTGTACCCATCTACACACAACACCCTGAACTCCCACCACCTCTTCTGAACCCCTACGGACTTTTAGTAAAACTCCTGTTCTTGCCCTGTGTTCTTCAGTCTTTTTTTTTTAACTCTTTTAGGGTTGAGGGCGCATGTCGACTAAAGTCGACATCCAGGGATAGAGGGCGATAATCAGCTGTTAATGGCGACAAATCTCACTATCACGTCACAGGCTTTCCCTCTGTGCTTGGAAGAATGTTAGACTCGTTGACTCTGCAACTAATCCTTGCGTGTGCGTGAGTTGCAAAATGTAAACAATGGCAAGATGGCATCGACATGTGACAAGGGAGCGAAGCAAGTGCAGAAAAGAAAACACTCGGCAGACAATGTTTTGCGCATTATCGCGGAGTCGGACTCTGATTTTTCAGAATCGGATTTTATTGACAGTGATCAGGAGATCGAGCAAGAGAGTGAGAAGCCGGCATCAGCTGGTCAAACACCAGCCGATGCCGCGCCAGTGGATCTGCTGCCAGTTGAGCGCTTCGCGCAGCCGATGCATCTACGCCAAGGTTCGCGTGGGATAAATACACAGACATTGATCCGTTGAGAGCCAATATGGCTGCTGGACCACAAGACAGCATGGCTTGCTGTTGGACACGACAGATCACCAGCTGCTGCTTTTCAGCTACCGTCAGACGAGATAAACAGGTAGGCAGAGAAATTTTTTGAATCGCGGGCTGCGTTTGCATCGCATTTTCATTTTTCAAAGTGTAAACCCACAACAAAAGACGAGATGAAGCAGTACCTTCTGAATAGTCCCTGTTACCGCTGGGAGGTGATCTACTTCCTCACGTGTGAAGACTCCAGAAAACTGCCAACTTCGATCATCTGCTATTTCACGGTCTGTTTTTCATTCCTGTGGCACTTCATCCCCTCCTTGTTCTCACATCCACGGTTCATGAGAGCTCCAATAACTACAGCTTCCGCACTCGGTAGCATTTGAAGATCTCAGAAGAGCTGTTGCAATACAAAGATAACATTGGTGCTTTGCATGTTCTAATATTTAAATTTGAAATCGAGCCTGTGGACGCAGTTGTGAGTTTATGAAACTAGATTGTGATTTACCATCCTCGTCTGTGGTCGTGACTCGCTGAAAGTGCATAACCTGCGGTCACAGTCCACTGTCCTCTACAATGATGTCGGTGCACACCATCCTGTACACAGTTACTAATGGTTCTGCCAACGTGAACTGTGTTGGTGACGTTCTACCTTGGTTCTAGTTTTTCAGTGAGATTTATTTTTAATCCTCTTCTTTTAATAAGAGACTTTCAGTTGTCTTTATGGTTTTAATTTAGACATACAGTGGTGTGAAAAACTATTTGCCCCCTTCCTGATTTCTTATTCTTTTGCATGTTTGTCACACAAAATGTTTCTGATCATCAAACACATTTAACCATTAGTCAAATATAACACAAAATGCAGTTTTTAAATGATGGTTTTTATTATTTAGGGAGAAAAAAAATCCAAACCTACATGGCCCTGTGTGAAAAAGTAATTGCCCCTTGTTAAAAATAACCTAACTGTGGTGTATCACACCTGAGTTCAATTTCCGTAGCCACCCCCAGGCCTGATTACTGCCACACCTGTTTCAATCAAGAAATCACTTAAATAGGAGCTGCCTGACACAGAGAAGTAGACCAAAAGCACCTCAAAAGCTAGACATCATGCCAAGATCCAAAGAAATTCAGGAACAAATGAGAACAGAAGTAATTGAGATCTATCAGTCTGTTAAAGGTTATAAAGCAATTTCTAAAGCTTTGGGACTCCAGCGAACCACAGTCAGAGCCATTATCCACAAATGGCAAAAACATGGAACAGTGGTGAACCTTCCCAGGAGTGGCCGGCCGACCAAAATTACCCCAAGAGCGCAAAGACGACTCATGCGAGGGGTCCCAAAAGACCCCAGGACAACGTCTAAAGAACTGCAGGCCTCACTTGCCTCAATTAAGGTCAGTGTTCACGACTCCACCATAAGAAAGAGACTGGGCAAAAATGGCCTGCATGGCAGATTTCAAGACGCAAACCACTGTTAAGCAAAAAGAACATTAGGGCTCGTCTCAATTTTGCTAAGAAACATCTCAATGATTGCCAAGACTTTTGGGAAAATACCTTGTGGACTGATGAGACAAAAGTTGAACTTTTTGGAAGGCAAATGTCCTGTTACATCTGGCGTAAAAGGAACACAGCATTTCAGAAAAAGAACATCATACCAACAGTAAAATTATGGTGGTGGTAATGAAATAGGCTGGGGTTGTTTTGCTGCTTCAGGACCTGGAAGGCTTGCTGTGATAGATGGAACCATGAATTCTACTGTCTACCAAAAAATCCTGAAGGAGAATGTCCGGCCATCTGTTCATCAACTCAAGCTGAAGTGATCTTGGGTGCTGCAACAGGACAATGACCCAAAACACACCAGCAAATCCACCTCTGAATGGCTGAAGAAAAACAAAATGAAGACTTTAGAGTGGCCTAGTCAAAGTCTTGACCTGAATCCAATTGAGATGCTATGGCATGACCTTAAAAAGGCGGTTCATGCTAGAAAACCCTCAAATAAAGCTGAATTACAACAATTCTGCAAAGATGAGTGGGCCAAAATTCCTCCAGAGCTTGTAAAAGACTCATTGCAAGTTATCGCAAACGCTTGATTGCAGTTATTGCTGCTAAGGGTGGCCCAACCAGTTATTAGGTTCAGGGGCAATTACTTTTCACACAGGGCCATGTAGGTTTGGATTTTTTCTCCCTAAATAATAAAAACCATCATTTAAAAACTGCATTTTGTGTTTACTTGTGTTATATTTGACTAATGGTTAAATGTGTTTGATGATCAGAAACATTTTGTGTGACAAACATGCAAAAGAATAAGAAATCAGGAAGGGGGCAAATAGTTTTTCACACCACTGTACGATACGATATACGATATAAGGCCACATCTTGTGTTGGCAGTATTTTTGTATTGTGAAATTCCATTCAACAAAATTACGTCTCCTGCCTAATGCTGTGCATTGGCAAGGTTTGCTTATTTAATAATAAATGGCCGTGCAGTTTTCAGTGGAACTTGCTAGAGCTGCTTAAAGCACGTCGGTGCGGGAAAGTGGCCCGTGCAGCTGCGAAAGTAAAGTTGCCAAAATACAGGAAGGTTGACGTCTCAGTTAAGATTTGAAATTAAAAATGTAAAACCTGATGCTGCTGTTTTTTAAACCATACAAGTGGCACGAGTTTTTCGGTAAATGACGCCAGTGTTATTTTACCCCAGCTTTATGGTTTAAGGTTTGCAGGAGTGCAACATGCAACTGAGTAATCTAAACAGCTTTTTCGAAATGAATTGTAATGTTGTCTACTTTCATATTCTTTAGGTTTTGTTGATGATATAATTCAGCCGTCCAGCACCCGAATGCGCATCTGCAGAGATCTGGAAGTGCTTGTAAACAAACGTCAAACTAATCCATGGAAGAAGCATGCGAATATCCCTCTGTGATCAGAGGAGGAGGAACATCTCACTGTAAATATACTGTCATAGCTGATAATGTAATAGACGTTTCCCTGAATAAACATTTTATAAAAAAAAAAAACATAGCATTTGATTCCTTCATTACGATTTTTGTTCTTTTAGGAAGGGAACATTTTATAGGGTTTTACTTTGTAAGAAATCTGACCGCATCAGGTTAAATTGTATAAAAGAGAAGATTTGAACCCATCGATGTACTGTAATAAAGACCTTTTATTTGATAAGTAATGTAGCGTAACATTTCTTCCACAGTTTATGGTGTCTGAAGTGGGGTTTCAAGAGGAAGTTGTTGTTACACTTCAACATGGATATGTTGTTTTTTTTTTTAATATAAATTGTGCTTTATTGCCTTTTATTTCTACCTTTTGCTTCAATTCTGTTCTTTCTTTAGTTGGTACAGAGCTGATTCTTGCCTATCATTTGGAATATAATCCTTTCAAGAGGAAACACTAAAAATAGAAGAAATGAATTTAGGAGACAGCAAATGTTTTTAACTTTAGGATACTGACAACTGTGGGTCATTCTGTGGCTGCTTGTTTTACACATTGGTTCAAAACATGGCAATTCTATACTACTGGCTTAGTTGAGACAGGACTCTCCATAAACGTCTGGTAAGAACTAATAATCACTTCGTTAATTAACAAAGTAAAATATATTTGTGGAGATGGACCATATGTCTCCTGCTTTTTGTTGACAAGTCATTCATGATATAATTTTTAAATCATGGAGATGATTCAGATGTTCTCTTTGATGGAAGTCGAATCCATCGATTTGCAGCAATAAAGACATCCTACTTAATCATATATGTGGCTTATTTTTCTTCCACAATTTGGAAGTAAAACTGTTTTATTTAATCATTTATTTAATTAATTTATTTAATGTTTAGCTTTAATCAACATATAGTCCACAATATTTACTACACTTCTTGAAGCTTTTTACAAGCCAGTCCACCCTATTAAAGGTTAGGCATGAAACAAGAATGCACAATACGCTTAAGAATAGAAAGCGACTTCTAATGGTATTAAGAATTCCAGAATTGGCTAAAAGGTACAGTCTTTCAGTAGAAAATGTTATTGGGACAAAAATGTAACTAAATTTCAGTTTGGGACTCTCTCTACTGTACTTCAGCCTAATCTTCAGCTCATCATCAGAGTTGTGTGAAAGTCAAATTTGGGCAGAGATGTGGCAGATGAAATTTTGAACTTTATGACCACCGACACAGCCTGGGTAACTGACTTATGAGGAAGGCCTGTGGACCAAGTGGGCTCTGCACTCTCCCCACCATGACAGTCTAGTACTAGTGGTGGTGGTGTTAAATGCAGAGTACACTTTGTCTTATTTGCTCAATTAACCAACATGGTGCCACTCTCCCATGCCAAGATAAACAAAACTGCATAATACGGACCTGAAAGATGCCAAGAACCTACAGTTGTGCTTGAGAGTTTGCGAACCCTTTAGAATTTTCTATATTTCTGCATAAATATGACCTAAAACATCATCAGATTTCCAGTCCTAAAAGTAGATAAAGAGAAACCAGTTAAACAAATGAAACAAAAATATTATACTTGGTCATTTATTTATTAAGGAAAATGATCAAATTTTACATATTTTTGAGCAGCAAAAGTATGTGAACCTCTAGGACTGGAGTCCTCAATCCCAGACCTGGGGCCTCATGTATAACGCCGTGCGTAGAACTCACACTATAACATGGCGTAAGCACAAAAGCCGAAATGTGCTTACGCACAGAAAAATCCAGATGCAGGAATCTGTGCGTACTCTAACTTCCACGTTCTTCCGCTACATAAATCCCGATCAGCGTGAAAACTAACGCCGTGCACGCGCATTATGTAACGCCCAAATCCTCCCAGAATTACGCCTCTTTGAATATGCAAATCAATATAAATTGCCCTTAAGCGCAGCCTTCTGTGAAAAGACAATGGGAAAAGCACAAACATAAGAATTTCAGCGAATACCAAGTGGAGGCAAAGGAAAAACATACTATTTGTTCAAATAAACCGTGGTATAATCAACAAAAGGAAGTTGATCGAGTGACATAGCGTGTTGGAGAAACATGAAAGCTCACATCCACAAAATCGCACAGTGCCGGAAATAAAAAAGAAGTCACATATCAAAGTCACCGTGAAAAGAAGAGTTGTAAGCCCACTGTCTTAGTGTCATGTGAAAGCTTATTAGGGTACAGAGAAAAAGGCACACGGTGGGGAAAAAGCACGAAATGTCAACTTCAATCTCGACATTTCCACTTTAATCACGTAGTTTATTTTGTCATTAAAGTAGAACATCATAAACTTCATCTTAAAATCGTTTAATTAACCAGTTTCTCAAATCACATCGTAATTAAAGTAGCACGTTAAATGCTTTGTTTTGTATTTGATCTTCTATGTGCTCTATGTGTGTGAATCACTACTTGCTTCTTAAACCGGCTCTCTTCCTCCAACTGGACACAGAGTCCATTACATTCGTGATATTACAGCTCTCTGAATAACTAAAATACTGAGATGTATACGTGATGTCATTTTCATGATGATAGGAGTTAAAGCACGTTATTAAACATGTGTTTCACTTCGATGAAATAATTTATTGCAGCAGTACTCAGGGGCGGCTCTAAGCTTGTGGTGGCACTGGGCAGAGGAAGAATCGGTGGCTCCTTCGCCCGCCAATGTCATGCACGGTGGATGGCTACGTATGTTGCAGACACTGCATAGCCGCCTCGTAATCATGACACAAGCATTTAACTTTTGTCGAAATTTGTCACTGCGTTTTTAGCTGTGTTGTTATTTTCTCTTTCTGTTTTATATTCAATATATATTGGCGTAGCCCCTGCAGTCCTTGCTTTTCTTTCCCCAAGTAACCGATCGCCACACAATCAGCTCTGTAATAGACGTTAAGCCATCTGTAAGCTTAGCGCCGATTCTTCAAAACGTTTAAGAACATTGAAATATCTTTGTAGTACATGTTTAATTATTCTATCCTTAAAGACACTCCCAGTGAAGAATATAGATTATTTAAATGAAGTTAAAGTTTTATCTGTATAATTTAACAAACATATTTTGCTGCATTTCACCTTAAAAATGATATCGTCATCATATGTAAATACGCTTTATAAAGTGGCTCAGGTTGTGAGATATTATAACTGTAGTGCAAGTTTACAGTGGGGTGATTGTATTTATAAGTACAAACCGTTCTACAAGGAGCAATTGATTGGTGCATTTAAAGTTCTTGGGATTAAACTGTTTCTGAACCGCGAGGTCCGTACAGGAAAGGCTTTAAAACGTTTTGCAGTGGCTGAGACAGCGTGTCCTTGAAGCTGTATACCGATAATTCTCTTTCCGATCAGCTGCTGCTGTGATTCACACTCAGATACAGTGATATAAATACTCCGAGTGGTGCAGTGAGAGTAATATGGAAAAAGATGATCCGCTGTGGCAACTCCTAACGGGAGGAGCTGAAAGAAGAAGGTGCAGTGAGAGTAACAACGCTAAAGCAGTTATGGTATTTAGAATAATTTGACCATTCTGTGGACCATTATATTGTTACGAGTTAATTACAATCAGATGCGTTACACTAATAAACAATATGCGTTAGTTTCTGTGTATTTATAAAGCCGCGTCATGAAAATAATGAGTAATCACACAAGAACAGTAGCTCTGCTTTGACGCTGGGTGCCGCCAGTTGGCAAAACCGAGCGGAGAACTTGCGTACGACAAGGCATGAGGTACCGTGGAAAAGTGCGTGGCTTTACGCCAAGTGTAGGTTTTATACATCGCGATTTGAACGTCGAAAAGTTCTTACGCAACATTTCTGTGCGTACGCACCGTTTATACATGAGGCCCATGGAGGGCCGCAATGGCTGCAGGTTTTTGTTCTAACCTGGTTGCTTAATTAGAAAACAATTCTTGCCAATAATTTTCATTTCATGGCTTGTTAGTGCTTTAACTCTGCTATGTCAGGTCATTCTCATATCCTACATTTTCTTCCCCTTTCTAAAGATATCATCCACATGATTGAAGGCTAAAATAGAGGAGTAATTCTCAGTCCTTTACTTTTTTCCACTTCACTTTCCTTCCAGGTATTTCATTAAACCAAAATAGTGCATGATTAATAGACACAGGTGTAAATGGTAACACGCTAACTGGAGAAATACTGGTTTCTTTTGTCAGTTGCATGTTATTGCTAATTAGTAGCCATTAAAAACCAAGACTACAGCTGTTTAAGACTAAAATAAGCAATAAGGGTTCAAAATCTTAACGAATGAGATGACTAAAGTGAAGCAGAAGTGCTACTTGAGCAATAAGTGTTTCTTATTAAGCAATTGGACCGTGACCGTGATTGAGGACGCCTGCTCTAGGATTAGCAGTTAGTTTGAAGGTGAAATTCGAGTCAGGTGTTTTCAATCAATGGGATGACAATCAGGTGTGAGTGGGCACCCTGTGTTATTTAAAGAACAGGGATCTATCAAAGTCTGCTCTTTACAACACATGTTTGTAGAAGTGTATCATGCCACGAACAAAGGAGATTTCTGAGGACCTCAGAAAAAGAGCCGTTGATGCGCATCAGAGTTCGGACTGCACCAATCCACAGTCAGACAGATTGTGTACAAATGGAGGAAATTCAATTCAAGACCATTGTTACCCTCCCCAGGAGTGGTCAACCAACAAAGATCACTCCAAGAGCAAGGCGTGTAATAGTCGGCGAGGTCACAAAGAACCACATGGTAACTTCGAAGCAACTGAAGGCCTCTCTCACATTGGCTAATGTTCATGTTCATTAGTCCACCATCAGGAGAACACTGAACAACAATGGTGTGCATGGCAGGGTTGCAAGGAGAAAGCCACTGCTCTCCAAAATAACATTGCTGCTCATCTGCAGTTTGCTAAAGATCATGTAGACAAACCAGAAGGCTATTGGAAGAATGTTTTGTGGACGGATGAGACCAAAATATAACTTTATGGTTTAGATGAAAAGCGTTATGTTTGGAGAAAGGAAAACACTGCATTCCAGCATAAGAACCTTATCCCATCTGTGAAACATGGTGGTGGTAGTATCATGGTTTGGGCCTGTTCTGCTGCATCTGGGCCAGGATGGCTTGCCTTCATTGATGGAACAATGAATTCTGAATTATAATTATTATTAATTCAGAGAATTCTAAAGGAAAATGTCAGGACATCTGTCCATGAACTGAATCTCAAGAGAAGGTGTGTCATGCAGCAAGACAACGACGCTAAGCACACAAGTCGTTCTACCAAAGAAAGGTTAAAGAAGAATAAAGTGAATGTTTTGGAATGACCAAGTCAAAGTCCTGACCTTAATCCAATCGAAATGTTGTGGAAGGACCTGAAGCGAACAGTTAATGTGAGGAAACCCACCAACATCCCAGAGTTGAAGCTGTTCTGTATGGTGGAATGGGCTAAAATTCCTCCAAGCCAGTGTGCGGGAATGATCAAAAGTTACCGGAAACGTTTAGTTGCAGTTATTGCTGCAAAGGGGGGTCACACCTGATACTGAAAGCAAAGGTTCACATACTTTTGCCACTCATAAATATGTAATATTCGCTAATTTTTCTTTAATAAATAAATGACCAAGTATAATATTTTTGTCTCATTTGTTTAACTGGTTTCTCTTTATCTACTTTTAGGACTTGAGTGAAAATCTGATGATGTTTTAGGTCATATAATGCAGAAATATAGAAAATTCTAAAGGGTTCACAAACTTTCAAGCACAACTGTAATGGCCTGTGTCTTTCATTCTGGTTATTGGAACTGCACATGCTCCATTTACTTGCCATTATAAAGTGGTTTTTAAGGGCAGGACCTCCAAGGCTACAGGTTTTTATTCCATCCAATTTCACATTTTATCAAAGCAAAACAGGCTGAAGTCCCCAGCATACTAACCACAGCTACTCGGCATCCTACTACCCAATGTCCAGTCACTGGGGAACAAGCGCAGTTACATCAAAACACAGGAGTGGAGTTCCAGCGAGACATGGCTGAGTCGGATGGTATCGGATCAAGTTATTCAGGATGCTGAAACTCTTCATTTACTGTAGGGGTTGAACAGAGGAGTGTGGAGGTACAGTATGTGTCTCATGATCAACAATTGCTGGGACAGCAAGAATGTAATGGTCTTATCATGCTATTGCTCGCCCGATCTTAAGTTCTTGATGATCAAACGGAAAAACATTATCTTCCCCAAGGTTTTACTTAAGTCATTGTCACAGCTGTGAATATTCCACCTCAAGTGGACACAGACAAAGCCTAGAGGAACAGTGTGAGACACTCAGTTGTCACCAGAGTGATATGGTAGATGCTGTCCTCATTACTGCTGACAATTTGAACAAGGTCAGTTATAAAATGGTAATGCCAAACTTCTCCCAGAAAGGACGGGATGCTGCATCGTTGGTATACTCCATATAAAGACAGGTACAAGGCACAGATGCTGCCTCTGTTATTCAACTCCAACCATTTCCCCATCGTTCTTTAGTCCAGATATAAACTGAAGCTAAAGTAGGAAGCTGTAGTCACACATGAGATAGCACACTGGACAGACCAGAGGCCAGCTTCCAGGATATGGTAAGTGTTGCTGCCTGGGAAATGTTCAGGTGGAGCTCCGACGCCAACAACAATGTGTTTACAGAAGCTGTCTCTTCTTATATTAAATAAAACCACAACAAAAGTCCTCATCAAGACATACCCAAAACAGAAACCACTCATGACAAACACGAAACGAATTGTCCAACTCGGGACTCCTGGTCTAGAAGTATGGACAAGGTGGCTTTGTAATACTTTAATAGAAGGAGACGCTTGAATACTGCTGACTGACTATCTGGAGAGAACGTAAAGGGCATTTTGAACACACTGGTCTTAGGTGCATGTGACAAGGTCTGCGGACAATAACTGGCTATAAAATAACTAATTCCACAATGGTAGGTGCCAACCTCTGTCTGCCAGCGAGCCAAGTCTACTCTGGGAGAAAAGTGCTCACTTTATCAGAACATGACATAAAGAGAGATTCCAAGAACGTGAAAGCCAAGAAGGGAGCAGGTCCAAATAGCATTCCAGGATGTGTTTGCAAGATTAGTGCTAACCAGTGCCCACAGTAATATTTAATCTCTCGAACATGCTTTAAATGATCCCCCATTGTCATTACACCTAAGAAATTGCATGCAACCTGTCTGAATGACTATCATCTAATCGCACTAACGAAAAACTTCAATGCTATTGCCAAGAGGCTTGTCCTGAATTATGTATGCTCTTCTTGGCCAAAACAGCTGGATCCATTACAGTCTGCATATTAGTCCAAAAGATCCAAAGAAGATACAATCAAGTTGATCCTTCATACAGTACTTTCCCATCTGAAGAACAAGAGAGAGAGAGGTTATGTTACTTATAGACTATAGCTCTGTATTTAACACAACAATCCCATCCTAGCTCATCACCAAGATCAGGAACCCATGTCTGAGCATTTCATTGTGCAGCTGGATTTCTAACTTCTTGACAGGCAGTCCCCAGTGACTTACAGTGCATCCGGAAAGTACAGCGCATCACTTTTTCAACATTTTGTTATGTTACAGCCTTATTCTAAAATGGATTAAATTCATTTTTTTCCTCAGAATTCTACACACAACACCCCATAATGACAACATGAAAAAAAGTTTACTTGAGATTTTTGCAAATTTATTAAAAATAAAAAAATTGACAAAGCACGTGTACATAAGTATTCACAGCCTTTGCCATGAAGCTCAAAATTGAGCTCAGGTGCATCCTGTTTCCCCTGATCATCTTTGAGATGTTTCTGCAGCTTCATTGGAGTCCACCTGTGGTAAATTCAGTTGATTGGACATGATTTGGAAAGGCACACACCTGTCTATATAAGGTCCCACAGTTGACAGTTCATGTCAGAGCACAAACCAAGCATGAAGTCAAAAGAATTGTCTGTAGACCTCCGAGACTGGATTTCTGCTGCTTTGAAGGACCCAATGAGCACAGTGGCCTCCATCATCTGTAAGTGGAAGAAGTTCAAAACCACCAGGACTCTTTCGAAAGCTGGCCGGCCATCTAAACTGAGTGATCGGGGGAGAAGTCAGGGAGGTGACCAAGAACTCGATGGTCACTCTGTCAGAGCTCCAGTGGTCCTCTGTGGAGAGAGGAGAACCTTCCAGAAGGACAACCATCTCTGCAGCAATCCACCAATCAGGCCTGTATGATAGAGTGGCCAGACGGAAGCCACTCTTTAGTAAAAGGCACATGGCAGCCCACCTGGAGTTTGCCAAAAGGCACCTGAAGGACTCTCAGACCATGAGAAACAAAATTCTCTGGTCTGATGAGACAAAGATTGAACTCTTTGGTGTGAATGCCAGGCATTATGATTGGAGGAAACCAGGCACCGCTCATCACCAGGCCAATACCATCCCTTCAGTGAAGCATGGTGGTGGCAGCATCATGCTGTGGGGATGTTTTTCAGCGGCAGGAACTGGGAGACTAGTCAGGATAAAGGGAAAGATGACTGCAGCAATGTACAGAGACATCCTGGATGAAAACCTGCTCCAGAGCGCTCTTGACCTCAGACTGGGGCGACGCTTCATCTTTCAGCAGGAAAACGACCCTAAGTACACAGCCAAGATATCAAAGGAGTGGCTTCAGGACAACTCTGTGAATGTCCTTGAGTGGCCCAGCCAAAAACCCAGACTTGAATCCGATTGAACATCTCTGGAGAGATCTTGAAATGACAGTGCACCGACACTTCCCATCCAACCTGATGGAGCTTGAGAGGTCCTGCAAAGAGGAATGGGCGAAACTGGCCAAGGATAGGTGTGCCAAGCTTGTGGCATCATATTCAAAAAGACTTGAGGCTGTAATTGCTGCCAAAGGTGCATCGACAAAGTATTGAGTAAAGGCTGTGAATACTTATGTACATGGGATTTCTCAGTTTTTTTATTTTTAATAAATTTACAAAAACCTCAAGTAAACTTTTTTTCATGTTGTCATTATGGGGTGTTGTGTGTAGAATTCTGAGGAAAAAAATGAATTTAATCCAGTTTGGAATAAGTCTGTAACACAACAAAATGTGGAAAAAGTGATGCACTGTGAATACTTTCCGGATGCACTGTAAAATCGTTGTATTTTTAGGATTAGGATTTTATAAATGTATGTGTATATATTAGATGTATAATTTGCATGTAACAAATGAACTTGTCTCTTTTGTCATTTCTTTTTAATATGCCATTTCCTATAAATGTTTCTCCCTTCATTGTATACAAATGCCCGGTGTAGACACTGGTGCTAACAACAAGGATGCTAGAGAGTAGTTACTTCAAAGTCATTTTCACTTATGTGCTCATTAACAAACATTTCTCACAAATAAGCAGACAAATGAATATGGCACTCAAGTAATTGCTCCTCTTTAGCATTCAGTGTTGTTAGAATGAATCAAACTTTAAAAGAAAGGGACATTTAGTCAAAAACACAAATATTTGAGAATCTCATAAAATAAGAAAATGATCAGCTCAATTAAAAAACTATTGTAGTAATTGTGAAATTAGTTGGAATAAAAACCTACTGCCATAGAAGATGCAGGCTGTTGGTGGAAGAGGAGGGCTCACTCAGGATTGAATATAACTGCACTAGAAGCCATACATCAAAAGTAATTATTATAGTTATAGTATAAGTATAATTATTAGTATAAGTATAAAAGTATAATTATTATAGTTATTACGATGGAAGACTGAATCTTCATAGTTTAAGCAAGCAGAGGTTAATAGGTGACCTGATAGAAATGTCCAAAGACAGGACAGGAGGTCAAATTGATAAACACTCAGTTCCGCTCCCGTTTTTCACATAATTTGCTGTTGTACAGCATTGGTCTCTTTTGTTTTATACTATGTCGGAACTGGGTTTTTTTTTGCCATTCTGTAAGGAAACGTTAGATTAAAAGATTTTTTTCTTCCATCACTACAAAGTACATGTGGTAACATATTTTGAGTGGAGTTTTCCTTTAACGCAGAATTTTCAGATCACCTGCTGTTGCCATCCCGTCTGCCAACTGTGTTGAAGTAAGATAGAGGTCTATGGTGATGCAAGTTTACCAAATAAATCACTAAGGCATTGCAGACCATGTGAGTGTAGATGTGTGACAGAAAAGTCATGTGGCCACAGAGATTCTTGATGAAGGAATTTGCTAATTGCATTTAATGTGTTTGCAAGCGATTGACGCTATTCCCCATTTATGCTATCCAGTTTGTTCGCTATGCCTGCAGTTGAAAGCAAGCACTGATGGCGCATTGTTGCACCCACCACACACCGAACCACCTAGATTTAGGACCCGAGCGCAGCGGGTGACATCTTAGCACCACACTGAAACTTTTTTTTTTTAAACAGTGAGTAGAGTGCCAATCCTGCCACCAACCCCCATGTTTCTCTGTATGTTGGAGGACCTGCTTGCAGGGCTGGATGCAGATTAACATCATACCCAGGACAAAGTAATTGCAAGTTTAAGGTCTTGTTCAAAGCCTCAACAGAATAGAGTCACTTCTAGTGTTTACAAGATTTGAACCAGCAACATTCTGATTGCCCTAGTCTCAGAGCTACTACTTTGCCCAGACACTGGGGATAAAAGGGGTCTGTGAGCAAGAAAAAGGCTAAAACAAAAAACCTGAGGGAGTATGATTGGCAAGGCAAGGCAAGGCAAGGCGAGGATCAGATGGAAGGATGAAGAAAGGTGGCTACGTGGTCAGGGACAGAGTGGTGCAAGAGTCTCTCCAGGGCCGAACCAGATCAGTCCTACTAGGAGCAGAAGCATTCAGATGCTCCTAAGGATCCTGCAGATACCAGCGTAAGCATAAGGAAGACTGAGTGCTGCCTGGCATATCTTGGTACATGCCCGAAAGAAAGGGCCGAGATACTGAGGGACCTCATTCTCTAGAGTCTTTGCTCCGAAGGTTATGCCCGGGAGATGGAAGAGTACAGCAAGATGAGCGAGAAAGAGAGAGCAGCACTACAATGGAGATTGGATTTTAAATTCCTAACTAGAATTTTTTTTGGATTATTTATTTAGAGATTTTTGCACTGCATTTTTAGCTTGAGTGAATGAAAATAAAAAGTACCTCTTTCACTTGCAACACCCAGTTTCAAGGACGAGTGTGCCAGCTGCAGGCATTTGAGCATACATCCACATGAAACAATTCAGTTCCGAGAAGACTGATTTCATTGAAATTTGTCTAGAAAGCTTAATTTTCATCGAGATATCCCAATATCAAATTTCTGAATTTTTCAAAAGATTCTATTTAAAAAAGCATTGGTGAATTTTTTGAACTCATCTCCTGAATCAGAGAAACATTCTGTGCGATCTTAATTACTGATTAAACTACTATTTCAAATTTACCTCAAAAAAGGTTAAAATGTTGTATATTTTGGATGTTTTCCACTTGTATACACCTGATAACCACTATAGAAGGCGAAACAGATCTTCAGTACAATTCACTGAAACCCCTGCAAAGTCACAGGTTGCCAGGAACCCATCATCACACAAAGGTGGACTTCAACTAACAATAGCACAATAAATGACAATTTTTACATCACTTTGTAGCTGAAATCTGGTCTCTATGAAAGTTATTTCAGTTACCACGAGGGCTCAGTTTTTAACCACAATGTTGTAAAATGCCATTAAAGACAAGTACAGTAATCCCTCCTCGATCGCGGGGGTTGCGTTCCAGAACCCCCCGCGATAGATGAAAATCCGCAAAGTAGAAACCATGTGTTTGTATGGTTATTTTTATATATTTTAAACCCTTATAAACTCTCCCACACTGTTAACATTATTAGAGCCTTCTAGACATGAAATAACACCCTTTAGTCAAAAGTTTAAACTGTGCTCCATGACAAGACAGAGATGACAGTTCTTTCTCACAATTAAAAGAATGCAAATATATATTTTCTTCAAAGGAGGGTCTGCATCAGGAGAAGAGAATTTAAGAGAGAGCGTGAGCTCTCAAAAGAAAAGCAAACAATCAAAAAATCAATACGTGTGCTTTTAAGTTTGCCGCGGCATTTTTTAGAGTAGCGTCAGTATCTTCTAAGCAAACAGCCTCTGTGCAAACAGCCCCTCCGTCAGGCGCAGAGAATGTCAGAGAGGGTGAAAGAGAGGCAGAGACAAGCAAACAATCAAGCACCGCGCGGGAAGCATATCTTATATCATTGAGGAGTTTTAGTTAATATGTAATACATGCTCTGATTGGGTAGCTTCTAAGCCATCCGCCAATAGC
This sequence comes from Polypterus senegalus, assembly GCF_016835505.1. Classification (NCBI taxonomy): domain Eukaryota; kingdom Metazoa; phylum Chordata; class Cladistia; order Polypteriformes; family Polypteridae; genus Polypterus; species Polypterus senegalus. The sequence goes on from NC_053154.1 coordinate 161,767,617, forward strand.
GTCTCTTGTATGAAATCAACAGGGCAAACAAACTGAGGAAGCGTGTAGCATATATTAAAAGACCCATTGTCTGCAGAAATCTGCGAACCAGCGAAAAATCTGTGATATATATTTAGATATGCTTACATTTAAAATCCACGATAGAGTGAAGCCGCGAAAGTCGAAGCGCGATATAGCAAGGGATTACTGGTATTTACATTCTGTAATCACTGTTATTTATGGATATGACTTTTTATAAAAATATTTTAAACAAAAACATATTTCTCTCCCTGATCAAATAAACAAAAATAAAAATACTCCAACTTTCAAAACAGTCAGCTGCCCACCCCAAACCTACCTGATTGTTATTTCATATGTACATTATCCAACTTGATCATTCCATCTCATGAGTGATCACTATAATTGTCAGTTTACAGTTCTCTCAATGTCTAAATGAAATAGCAACTTTTGCCTCAAAATTACAGCAAATCTTAATCAGTAAATATTTTTGTTTCTTCATTTAACATTTCCCTTCATCAACACTCACAGTATGCATTTCACTTCAAAAAATGTAATTACCTTTCTGCCTTCTGGGTATAACCTGTAAGCTTTTGCCCCCTTTCATGACAAGAACGTTTGAAAATAATAACTTAAACACACACACACAAGGACTGTGGGAGCCCTTGGTTTAATATTACTTGAAATAAACTTCTGATAGTAAAATGCCTCAGGTATTTCTGAAGTTATAGATTAGATTTAGACACAGGAAGGGACTTGTACTGGAAAATAATTACCTGATTAAAAAATTAACAAAACTGATTAAAACCCAGGGTGAGAAATTTATATGAAGCAAGGACAAATTAAACATTACATGAAGACTGCACCATATTCTATGGATAAGCTATTTGAATATTTAGTCAACATCAATGCTGAGCTTCAAGTAGAATGGTAGATATTAATTTAAGGCTTCAGTGTATCTCAGGTGCTATGTAGGCTGCTTCATGCACAGTTAAGTATTTTTCTCATTTGTAAAATGTAAGCTTTACTTGGAAGAATGGGAAACTTGTACGGCCCTGTCTTGTTTCTGAATGGTGTAGAATCATAGTTGAAGTTGCCTATAAGTTTGGAAACTTGGACTAGCTGCCTCAGAGGGGGACATGCAACTTCTTTAAATTCTGAAACAAGAAATAATTTCAAGGACCTTATTAGCAGTATAATGTGGCATTAAAATACATTTGTAACAGTTTATTAAATGAAAAGGTGAAGCATTATCTTTAAATTGTACAAAAAGAAAACTTTAATATTGAAAATGTACAATTTACAGGATTACTAGCAAAACAAATCAAGGAGACACTTGAAATATAAAACCTATTGAACTTGAACTTAATCTGAATCCCACCATGGAGGTACCTAGTTATGAAAGTTTTGTTATACAATATTCTACAATACTGCCTAAATTAGAATTCCATTTTCATACAGATGACTGTGAAGCACAAGGTTTGTTGTGATTCAGGACTCAAACCATGCAGCATCTATGCCCACAGAACTATAGTGGGTTGCACGGTAAACCAACCACTTCATACAAACTTGACTTACGTTCTTTTTACTTTCTGTTTAAAGATGAAAAATCTTCCATGTTTCTGTACATCTTGTTACTAACAGCAGACTGAATCACTTTGGTTCTCTCGGGGTTGGCTTATCATGTCATCCACAGTTATTTGGCAACAGACCGGTCCAAAAGGAACTGTACAAACAACTGACAAAAATTACTTGATTCAAAACTTTATACTAAAACTACTAAAATTCAAAATATTTTTTTATTTTTCTTTTAAAAACCTGGGTATCATGGTATGTGTGATTTGTTTTGGAAAATATTTTAAGAGCTAGTTTTGCCTGTACATGTAAAAATGCTTGTTTTTTTATTTTATTTATTTTTTCCTGCAAAATGAATTTTTAAAGATATTTTAATATTGTTTTAAAATAATCCAACTTTTGTGGATCGCTAGCCTGCCTGCTGGTTTTCAGCCTTGACATTCTGCACAAAAGGTACAAAGTGATTTTTGATGGGATGGACATTTAAAGTGGTTTGGTCAACTCCACAATTAAGTATGTATTTGTGTCACACTCCCGCTAAGAAAATTTAAAATATTCTGAGAGTGGGGATGACCAAGAGGCAATAAAACCAATCCCTTTATTCAGCACATGATTTTTTTAATTAAAAGTTATCCATGACTTGATCATCTATTGCCTCAACACTTCAATCATGTCATTGAATACTGGCATAGTTGCAAACCCAGTGTGTACAGCTAAACAAAAGCAGTAACACTGGAAAGGAAGAGACACAACCAACACAAATTTAGTGTGTGTGTGTGTGTGTGTGTGTGTGTGTGTATATATATAGTGAGATCCATACACACATACACACACAATCTCTCACCGTGTACAAAAATGTTGTAAAATACAAATTAAAGGACTCTTTAGCAGGTCATATGACCACATATTGATACAACAATCTGACATTATTGCCAGAAACAGTTATCAAACATTTACATATGTAAAAAGATGGAAAACAAGAAGAATCATTTTATCTCCAGAGTAAAGTGTACCACAATGTTAACCAAATCCAGTGTGACTCAAAAACACATCTTGCTTCTAGTCTAGTACTTGAGCTGTTGCTATTTAACACTATAGGCATGAAATTTAAAACATCAGTTTAAAAAAAAACAAAACAAAAAAAAAAAAACTATGCTGAGACATCACGGGAGGTTTCTTTTCCTCTTTACATACAGAGCATGTGATTTTTTGCCCATGAATGTTTAGAATTTTACCCCACTGTGGCTTTGTCTTCCATCACTCTTCAACATTCCAAATTGCACCAGTTGTTGAATGGATTGCACATTACAACAGTTAGTGCTGTCTTGGGTGAGTACCATCGCCAAATGTGCTACCAGGGGAACAGTCCATTATGATTTATTTTTTATTTATTTATTTACTTATTTTTTTTACATAAGATTCGTAACAGTTATATTTTCCTCTTCTTCTTCTCTTCTTTTTTGAGTCAAAATAAATCTGGATTAATTTTAAATGTTATGTAACAAGCAATCACAGTATAAAGGCCCCTTGCTCCAAAAGCATTTCAGTTTTTGTCTGGAAATGTTCTTTATCCAGTTTTCAGAACATAGGCATCCCAAAACCCTGAAATGGAAACAAAGACATGAGTAAGTAGGTGACTAAAACATACTTCAAAAATAAAAATGATTATATATTAATAATATAATATATATAATATATATTATAAAGAAACTTCATTACAAACAGTGATTTACTGAGTATCTCCTTACCGAATCATCTTCTATAATAGCTGCAGAATCAAAGAAATCAGGTCTTAATTCTGCTCGTTCACGTCTGTTCCTGGAGGGCGGCTGAAAAGAAACCAGCAAATTTTTTTTTAAGCCTATAGAAATACCAGTGCAATATTTTGGACACCAATCTTAAAGATTAATCTGAAAATGCCTAAAATTTGTAAGACTATCCGGTAGTGTATGACAGTAATTTTACAAGCTAAAACAAAAACAACAACAAAAAAAGCTAAGATAAAATAATATTTGCTGAATTCACAGTTACTGGAAAAAAGGCAGACAATGAAGGCTTGAAACAGGTACATTGACGTTAAAGCAAAAAGTGGAAAAAGGAAATTGCATTAACAGTAATCCAAGTGGCTAACAGAAGGAAGAATACAAATACTAAAAAAATGTTTAAAAGGAAAATAAAAACACTTACAAGATCAATGACCATGGTATCCTCAAATTCTTCATTCATGTCTTCTAACTGTCCACGCGAAGACATCATTACATCTTCAAAGATTGGTTCTGCATCATCTTCCATTAGTCCTCGACTGCAAGAAATAAAAACTTGTAAACAGACAATTGAACAAAAACAAGCATACTGTGTATTAGAAGACAATGACAATATTGCAGGAATTTGCATTAAACGCCCAAAATTCCAAACTAGAGTAACAGATTAGGTAATTGAATGCAGGGACAAAGATTATTGTATCATAAACCACTTTACAAAATAGATTTAGAAAATCTTTAAAGATTGCCCCAAAACTACAACTCCTATTAAACTTAAAAGTCTTTAAATACTTACACAGTCTGCCTTACACCAGCTCTGGCTTTAAGATAATTCATATTTGCTCTGTCTTTCCGACTTACTTCATCCAGCTTTTGCTGTCCTAACCAGGACATTTGCATTTGTTGACTTCATTATAAAAATATAAAAAAAAAAACAAAAAAAAAAAAACTATAATCTGTGCAACATTCACATTTTTGCCTTAATGAAGAAGTCACCTAAGCTTTATTATGATTTACAGTAAAATGACAGCAAAATTGTGTACAAAAATGACTGGCTTTCTATTGACATTTGGTCATTTATCCTGACAGTAATTTTACTCATGCCAGCTGCCCCAAGGTATAAATATCTCCCAATATAGCTTTTGTAAAAGTATCAGATGAAGAATTAAAATGAACATAAATTCAAAAAGACATAGAAGGTGTTGAAACATGTTTTGAAAATGTATAATCAACTTACTTGTGTACATAATCTGCTTCAGAGTTGGGTTCAGAGCCTTGATCTGGGGGCATGTGCTCAGCCGCTTGTCTTGGATTTTCTCGTAGTACCGTGGATGTAAGCTGTGGTGTTTGTAAAGCACCTGGCGTCTGTATACTATCATTTCTCATGAGCCACGATCCTTCAACACTTTCTTCTACGCAAAGCAAGAAAATACAGTATAAGGGTAATAAGCAAGAGTATTTTAGCATTACAGAACAGCATATATAAGCAAGAATTTCACTGTTCTCTATAACCTAACAATGAGCAATCAAGTGTGTGTCTGAGTGTCCATCCGGTTGCTATGTCTCTGCCACTGTAACAGATGGTGCTTCACAAATATTTGTAGTAATAAAATAAATAAAATACATTGCATTTGTCATTCCAATATACAGCACATCAGTAACATTAATATTGCTTTGATGAATGCCATACCAAATGGCAAAATAATAAATTCATTGCATCTGTAATTCCAACAGATTTGCACATCACAAATGTTTGTAGTAATGCATTTTACAGTTGTAACAGTTTTTGATGTGCTATCTAATGAAATTACAGAGGCAATGCATTTTATTACTACATACTTTACAAAATACATTAATACATTATGTACTGCAAACATTAACACAGCATTCTACACTGATTACTTAAGATCTCAAACAATCTTAGAGAGGGAGAACAGCTAGTGACCAAATAAATCTATAAAATGTATTTAATGAATTTACTTGGAGATCTGTTTAAACCATTTCCAGGACTGCAGAAGCCATTACCTGACAGCACTGAGTACAACACATGAATCAATCTTGGAAGAGCTGCCAATTCACTGAAGAGCATTTTACTCAAACAGCCATTCTTACTCTCATAAGGTCAATTAAAGTATGTTAATTACTCAAACAATAATTACTGTATCTTAAAACGATTGACAAAATTACTTTTGCAAAAGTTTATTGAAACATCTTCTTTAATTAAGCATGCATGAGTAAACTGTATAAACATGTCTGGCAGCTATGGCAGATTGAAGTCTATTTGGCTGCATCATATCTGTGTTTGCTTTACATTTCCTGACTTGACAACTTCCACTAATTTTACTGCACAAAGTTCTCAAATTCTGTCAAGGTGGAAGAGTAGTACTGCTTTTCATGAATTTTTCACAGATTTTTTTGCACACATGCAAAAGTATGTTAACAAAATTTATACTATGTAACTATGCAGTTGTCCTCTTGTGTGTGTCTTCTCTGGATTGATTTTTTCTTACTCTCTCCAAATTTAACATTAAGCTGTTTTCAGCTTGTCCAGTTGTCATCATAATAATGGCAGCCTAAACCAACAAATGCATTTAAATACATGTAACACAACCTGTTGCTAAAGACAATGGTATAATTTTGCTACTTTTCCAACAGCTTCAAAGGGAAAAAATAAGGGGAATACTTATTCAGGAGAAGCTTACAAGGCAAGATTATTCTTGCATGAGAAAATAAATTAGGGCACTTTCCTGATCTATAAGCAGATATATAGGTGGGCACGGACAGTGCATATATATTCATCTATATGCCTACTCTGTACCAAGGTCAATTGCTATGTGATCTAAAATGTAAATTACTTAATTTTTAAGGACTATGAACTGTGAAGGTCAATTCACAATGCAGCAACATTTTTTTATTTTTTAAAAAAGAGCACCCTATCACCCTTTGGATTCTTACCACGTTTAACTCTTATTTAAACATCTAGAAGGACCTCTACCTGTTTAAACATTTTTACCTTAGAAATCTGTGTACCACAGACTACTATTTTTCTCCATGCGAAATATTCAAATCCTGCACAAACTACATAATTCTCTAGTGAGTCCATATCAGACAAAATTTTTTTGATTAAAATTTCTTACTGCTCCAGGTTTCTCTTCCATGTATGGACTTTTACCTTTCTGAAAAGTCACTTTATTCACTAGTTGTTTAGGTACCTGGGCACGAACCTTTCTATGCCTATGCCATTCAAATGTGGCACAAAATAGAAAAGCATATTTAAAAATCTCGAAGTGTATAACCTCCATTTCTTAATAACCATGCTCTGTAGATTAGTGAAAGCCCTAGTACATTCATTTCCTTGGAACATATCAGCTTTGGAATGAGTCCAGCCTGGAATCACTGAAAAGACACCAGTTTCACTTTAAAATTCCATTTTCCTCTTTTATCACCTGCTACATTCAATTCCACTCAGAAATAAAAGCCTATGGAGCTATCACCTTTAGCTATCTACCTGCTATTCTTCCTTAAAAGCTCCTTTTCTCCTTTAAGACAGCCTACGTCTGTTCTTTTTCCAGTCCTCTTATAAATCTCCTTCTCCGATTAATCAACAGCCTTGTGATCTTTCCTTATTCTTACCCCCTGCAATTGGACTGAATTTTTAATGTTACTAGAACTAAAAACGATCAGTTTATCCAGTTTCAATATACTCTTTTCCATGTGAAACAGGCTGTATCTACTCATCATGATAGGTTTTTTCTCTTGAACATCACTACTCTCATTATTTCATCTTGCAAATTTATATACATCTTTCTGATATTTTTTACTCTCCTAATTCTATTTACCCCTGCTAAGGCACAGTAACTACCAAACTATTGTTTGGGTTGGAATATAATGAATTCCTTCTGGATGAGTTCATTTTATACAACACATAGTTTTATTTAAAAAAAAATCCTCCATTATTTTCCTGTTAGTCAAGAATTGAAGCATCTTTAAAGGTGACATTTCTTTACTTGTAACACCCCACCCCCCAAAATATAATGTGAGTGTGTGTTAGGGTATTATTTACTGATTATTTCGGCATATGTCCTTTAATGTTTCTCAAGTATGGTGGTAATAAAAAAATTATGTGAACTGCTTGGAAATCACTGTATTTGTATAGAATTTATTCTTTTTGTAAGCAATGAATACACCACTCAAACATTCACAATGTAGGTTGAAAAAAAAATGTGAACCCCTAGGCTAATGGCTTTAGCAAAAGCTAGCTACTATAGAGTTAGATGTTGGCAAATCTGAATTTACATCAAATAAACAAAACTGGAGGTGTTGTTTAGACCTACTTTAACCTATAATAAAGACAAACATTGAGTTTGCTATTCACAATTACTATTTGCTGATGTGAAGCAAGCCTTGAAAAAATAGATCTCAGAAGATCAATGATCAAGAACTGTTGGTTTGCATAAAGCTGAAAAGGGTTACAAAGTAATCTCAAAGAGTTTAAACCATTAGTCTACAGTTAAACAAACTGTGTATAAAGAGAGACACTTTAGTACTGTGGCTACTAATCACTAAAAGTGAGCCAAGGTGACTTGACAGGCACAATGTAAGAATACTCGAAAGGTTTATTTAATTAAAAAAAAAAAACCTTCAGTAACAGTTTAAGGCCTGAAGCAATCACTGGAGCAGGGTACAATCTCTGTTCATGAGTCTACTATGCACAAAACAGTGAACAGGCTTCTCCATGCAACACAATCTCCAAATCTGGATCAACTGAGACAAGTTTGTAAAAAGAATGGGAAAAATCTTTCTTAAACCAAATGCCTGGTAATAATTCTAGGAAAAGCTGAGGTCCTATAATAGCTGATAACGGATGCATCAATATTAGATGAAGGAAAACTTTTCCTTTCTTATTCAAGGATCTTTGAGTTTCTGTTTCCTTAAACACTCAGACATTTTACCCCAATACTCTACAGCAATGGAAAATTGAATTTACACACTTTCAAACAGCATTTACTTGAAATAATGGTAAACATAACATTGATTTACAGTAGCAAAGAATAGCAAACTATATCTCACAAAGTGTACTGGGAAACTAGAATGAAACTGGACCTGCATATTCTGGCTAAATGAAGTTCAGCATTACCTTACCTTCTATTCGTTTTTTATGAAGTGGAGGTCTCCCTTTTTTACTTCGTACTGATGATGTTTTGTTGCTGCCACTTCCACTGGTAACAGATAATCTGTCTTCATCTCCACCAGTAAGCAAGGAGTTTCGATAAGAGATGAGGGGTAGCCACACGTCTTCTCGTCGCTCCATCATTTGTTCCGTCATGAACTTCTCCAGGTATGAGTGACTACAATGATTTAAACACAACTACATTATACACATGTTCTTTCTGGATATTAGACTAGTGCGCACACACACATATATATACACATATATACACATATATACACATATATATATATATATATATATATATATATATATATATACACACATATATATGCACATATATATATGCACATATATACATATACATACACATATATATATATACTGCTCAAAAGAATTAAAGGAACACTTTTTAATCAGAGTATAGCATAAAGTCAATGAAACTTAGGGGATATTAATCTGGTCAGTTAAGTAGCAGAGGTGGTTGTTAATCAGTTTCAGCTACTGTGGTGTTAATGAAATTAACAACAGATGTACTAGAGAGGCAACAATGAGATGACCCCGAAAACAGGAATGGTTTAACAGGTGGAGGCCACTGACATTTTTCCCTCTGCATCTTTTCTGACTGTTTCTTCACTAGTTTTGCATTTGGCTACAGTCAGTGTCACTACTGGTAGCATGAGGCGATACCTGGACCCTACAGAGGTTGCACAGGTAGTCCAACTTCTCCAGGATGGCACAGCAATACGTGTCATTGCCAGAAGGTTTGCTGTGTCTCCCTGCACAGTCTCAAGGGCATGGAGGAGATTCTAGGAGACAAGCAGTTACTCTAGGAGAGCTGGAGAGGGCCATAGAAGGTCCATAACCCATCAGTAGGACCAGTATCTGCTCCTTTGGGCGAGGAGGAACAGGATGAGCACTGCCAGAGCCCTACAAAATGACCTCCAGCAGGCCACTGGTGTGAATGTCTCTGACCAAACAACCAGAAAGACTTCATGAGGGTGACCCAAGGGCCCCATGTCTCTAATGGGCCCTTAGCTCACTGCCCAGTAGCATGCATCTCGACTGGCATTTGCCATAGAATACCAGAATTGGCAGATGCACCACTGGTGCCCTGTGCTTTTTACAGATGAGAGCAGGTTCACCCTGAGCACGTGACAGAAGTGTAAGGGTCTGGAGAAGCCACGGAGAACATTATGCTGCCTGTAACATCATTCAGCATGAGCAGTTTGGTGGTGGGTTAATGATTGTCTAGGGAGGCATATCCATGGAGGGTCACACAGACCGCTACAGGCTTGACAAAGGCACCTTGGCTGCCATTAGGTATCAGGATGAAATCCTTGGACCCATTGTCAGACCCTATGCTGGTACAGTGGCTCCTGGTGCACGACAATTCCTGGCCTCATGTGGTGAGAGTATGCAGGCAGTTCCTGGAGGATGAAGGAATTGATACCATTGACTGGCCACCACACTTTCCTGACCTAAATCCAATAGAACAGCTCTGGGACATTATGTTTTGGTCCATCCAATGCCACCAGGTTGCACCTCAGACTGTCCAGGAGCTCAGTGATGCCCTGGTCCAGATCTGGGAGGAGATCCCCCACAACACCATCTGTCATCTCAGTAGAAGCATGCACCGATGTTGTCAGGCATGTATACAAGAACACAGGGGCCATACAAAGTGCTGCGTACAATTTTGAGTTGCTGCAATTAAATTTAGCTAGCATCAACAAGGCATTTTCGGCCACAGGACTGCCACATACTGGATGTTTTTCCCTTTTCACACCATTCTTTGTAAACCCTAGAAATGGTTGTGCGTGAAAATCCCAGTAACTGAGCAGATTGTGAAATACTCAGACCGGCCCGTCTGGCACCAACAACCATGCCACGCTCAAAATTGCTTAAATCAACTTTCTTTCCCATTCTGACATTTAGTTTGGAGTTCAGGAGATTGTCTTGACCAGGACTACACCCCTAAATGCATTGAAGCAACTGCCATGTGATTGGTTGATTAGATAATTGCATTACTGAGAAATTGAACAGATGTTCCTAATAATCCTTTAGGTGAGTGTATATACACACACACACACACATATACATATATATACATATATATATAATATACATATATATATATATATACACATACATACATATATATATATATATATATATATATATATACACACACACACAAATATATATATTTGTATATATATATATATATATATATATATATATATATATATATATATACACACACACACACACAAACATACACACACATACATATATATGTATATATATATATATATATATATATATATATACTGTATATATATATACTTTTATTTAAGCATTCAACAAGCTAAAAAATATAACATAGTAAGAAAAAACAAGTCACTTTACCAAGATGACACAAATATGTGAAATAATTTGCAAAAAGATAAAAACTCAATTGTCTGTAATATTTACTTACACTGTCTTTTTGTCTTGGCGAAGTAGTTTAGAGGAGAACTCACTGAGAACTTCCAGGAATGCAAGGTTTAGAGGAGGATATTCTGGTCCTTTTGGATTTTGATATTTAAATGCAAATTCAATACCGTCCCTTGAAAAAATTAAAGACATTAAGAATTTGGTAGTTCATACAAACAGAATATGTTAAACTGCATATATATAAGTATATCTGGAGGAATTTAAATACATCTCTCTATCAATGAGCTCAAGTATACTGTAATTTTCCCATAATACTTAGGTCAGGTCCCTAACAATAAGGATCCAATGTGCCGGATCTCCCTCAGAGAATCATGCCACACAGCCACAGTGCCGTAACTGACAATCCCTCACAATGCAGGTAATGTGCCTCACTCCATGAGCAACTGCTCACTAGAGACAAAGTTAATCCAGCGGTACCCAAGGATTCTCCGAAGAGACACAGTACTGAAGGAGCTCAGTTTTCATCTCAGGTCACCGAATATCATTCATGTCTCACAACCATATAGCAAAACAGGAAGCACAAGGACTCTAAAGACTTGGACCTTCATCCTTTTGCAAAGATATCGGGAGCGCCACACACCCCTTTCCAGTGACCTCATGACCCCCCCAAATCCCCCCCCATGCTGAACCAATCCGTCTACTAACTTCATAGCAAGAGTAATCAGAGACATAAATGTCGCTGTCAAGGTAAGTAAACGTCACAAGAAGGTTGACACTCTCTCCGCAGTCAGACACACTGCTGATGGCTATGCCCAAGAGGTCATTAAAGGTCTGGATCTTAGTTTTTATCCAGGACACTTGCAAGCCCAGACACTCAGAGTCCTCACTCAGTCCCATAAGAGCCAACAGCACTGTCAGCAAAGTCAAGATCAGTGAATCTCTATTCAACAACAGATGCCTCATAGCCACTGGACACCATGACACTGCCCATCACCAAGTACATGGAGGCGTTGAACAGGGTAGAAGCAAGAACACACCCTTGACGAACCCCAGAATCAACTGGGAAAAATGCAGAGGTTCTCTGTCTCCACTCTGCACAGCACTCACAGTACCAGTGTACAGGTCAGCCATGATATCTAGCAACACTGAAGGGATCCCACAAAGTCTTGGAATGTCCCATAGAGCCGTGCGATCAACTGAGTCAAACGCTTTATGAAAACTGACAAAGGCTGCAAAGAAACTGCTGATATTCATCTTTACACTCCATGAGAAACCTCAGTGCCAGGAGGCGGTCGATAGTAGACTACTTAAGTGCAAAACCAAACTGCTCCAGTCACTGGTAGGTGGGCGAGTTATCATAGATCCTACTAAGGATAACCCTAGCAAGGACCTTACCCAGCACCGAGAGTAGTGTTATCCCCCTGTAGTTGCCGCATTCCAAGCGATCACCCTTCTCTTTCTAAATAGGGACAAAAAGTCCTGTTTTTCAGTCAGTTGGGATGGTGCCACTCCCCAAATGGAAGCAAAAATTGCTAACAATGCCAGGAGGACAGTCTTACCAACAGCCTGAAGAAGTACACTCTGGATACCACGGATACCTGCAACATTCCCTACCCACAGTGAGATTTAGAGATTCACAGCTAATTGGAGGATCAGCCTCAAGAACTGTGGACTCAGAAATATCCAATGTCCTAGCTGAAGAATCAGCTTTAAACAGCTCCTCAAAGTAGCCAGCCCAGTGGGTCACAACTGCTGTGTCATCCATAAGGACCGTTCCATCAGCAGCCCTGTGACTCTCCAAGGAACAGATTCCTAAGTGTGTAATGCTTCAATTCCTAATTAAGTAGGACATTGGTCACTAGACCATAGATGATGTGTCACTTGCTCACAGATTCCTCTATCAAACACCTCCTTATTTGCCCTCAGAGACCTCTTGCCCATCCTTCTTAGTTCCTGGTACAGACTGGAGTTGCCATTAAGCTGTGTACTGTGACTCCTCTCAAGAAGGGCTTTCCCCCACCCCCTTCATAATGAGTACAACTTTCCTAAGGGTGGATGCAGCAAAGCTACTCCCGTAGAAAGCAGAAAGGAGTCCTGTCTGTCATCTCAGAGATACAGTAAGTGCAGTGTTTTCACTGGGGCTGGAGTGCTAATCCTGCCACTAAACCCCATGATTTCCCTACCTTGGAGGACTGCTTGCAGGGCCAGAAGGAGTTTAATGTTATACCCAGGACCAGAATACTTAAATGAACCAATAAGCAAAGGGCGAACATATCACATTGTTTTTAACTTACAAACAATATTTCAATAATTAATACTTGTTTACGATATGGTTTAATGATCTTTTTTTTCCTCTTTGTTTCAATTATGAGATGCACAGTTCACCTACATGAAGTGTATGAAGTGTATTTTCATCAGAAGATGAAGAAAAAATCTCTGGCATGATCTGTTGATCCACCAAGTGCTAACTGACTTAATTATACATTATAATGATGCATCATATAAATAATGGACATCATTATTGAATAAATATATATTTTTATATAGAAACAGGAAACTTTTTAACACTCATGCAACAGGGAAATGGGCAGCTAAGAGGGAGATAATGGGGACACATGTGGGATGACAAACTCTCTACCATCTACCATATAAAATATTGGCAAAAATGTTTTGAATATTAACAAAAACCTCTACATTCTTCTTTACATGTTAGTAATATTAGCAATGCTGTAGTTTTTCCTTTTATATTCCAAGTTCCAGATACTTAAAGCATATTGAGAAGATATTAAAGTGCAGACAAATCCAGTGAGTGACTCACTGTAAAAGACATAGAACTCGGGTGTTTAGATAGATTTTCACTTGTTTTAGATTCACACAGAAAAGAGCTGAATTATCTAATGTGGTAGTATTTGAATGTTCAATGGGCACAAAATCGGGTACCCTGGTCAATGCATATTTTGTAGCTGGTAAAGGTCTTGTGAAGCTTACTTAACACTAAACACATTTCCGTAGAATGCAACAAATTTAACATATCTTGCTTCTTTGAATACTACTGTCTGGGTATGTGGAATAAAAAGCACTGGTTCATCAAGAGACAATAATGACATAACTCATACCCATCATAGCAGTGTATGGATATGCAATCATTACCAGTATTTGGGCATATTATCTACTGATAAACCTCTCTTCCTATCGACCACCAGCATTCACTGTATTTATGATGATTTCAGTCTTGTGATACACATTGAAGATGGTGTTTCCAAAACTAGGGGGATACATTTGCAATTTGGTGTTCCTAATAATGAACAGATTTGGAGGGATGTAGAGGTAACAGATTGCAGAAATAACAGTTTAGCAGCACTTTGTGGGTATAATACAAATAATTATAATGCCCACATCCTGCACTTACCCTGAGCTTAGCAAAACACCTGAGCATGCTAAATTACTGTCTGACACAAAAAATGAAGTATTTCAAGCACTCAGGCTTTACCTACAGTTTGAATATTTTTCTGAAACAATTTGTCGGCACAAGATGGAATTTCAACTCTGAAACTCCATTCTGCAGCAGAATGACAACAATTGGCAGGCCAATGATTGCATGCGTTGAGATTACTTTATATTAAATAAATAAAAAATGTGGCTGATTTTCGGAAGCCATTCAAAGATTTTCAAGTTGACAGTTTCACCTCAGCTCGTCACTTGCTATTCCATGGTCTGACAGATGATAAAACACTGCTCAGCAGCAACATTACAGCTCATTTTTTCAGGAATTGCAGAAATATGTATCTCTCTTAAATCCAGAAAGTGAAGGTAAGAAGTGAGACAACAGCAGAGTGCCCCCATTTGAGAGTCAGGATTTCAACTTTCTGTCATAAATCTGTCAGAGCTGAAAAAGGTGGAACCACATCTGTGGGATGAGGTCATCAACAGTGCTAAAATAAATTATTAAAATCTGAACTTTTGCCATGTTTGCCTGCTGAAGCAAACTATTTAATAAGAGTGAGAACAGCAGCACAAAAATGTTCGCTTCTGTTTAATAAAACTGTAGTCTTTCTCATGTGGAGTCTGACCTGCTATAAAGAGTAGCCAAAGTGACACTTTTGTAAACAAAAGTTGTTGTCAATTATCTTCAATAGTTCTCATGTTTTAAGTTCTATTTATGGTCTGATTTCATTAAAGTAAAAATTCTCTATTATTAGATTAACATACTATTTATTTCAAGGCATTGGACCAATTTCATTTATAAAAATAAATAAAAAAAATTAAAAATAAAAAAACTGGGTAGCCAAGAGTGCAAGATATATCTATGAGAATAGGCTGGGGCAGTCAAGAGTGTTTATAGGAGCAGGGTTTTAAAAACAGTGCTGAACAGAGTTCTTTAGTGTTTCACTCCAGAACAATGTATTTAAGTTGTGAGATAAAAGTACAGGAGTTGCATGAAACTGGTCATAAGGGTTTGCTTTTCTTTCTGTTTGACTTAATTCTATTGCCACAAGAACATTTTCTTTAAGCATGTCATGAATGAAACTTGTTCAATTGCTTGCTGCTGCCTGATTTTTGAACATTTTCTTTTTACAATTTGGTGGTATAATTTTAGAAATATTCTGTTTTTTCTGATATGCTGGCTTATTACCAGTACTGTCTGCGTGTCTTCTATGGAGAAGTGCATTTCTTAATATTCAGGTAGAACACTCTCCCATTGACATCAACTTTCTGTGTAGACTTGTCTTACCCTTTATTTTAGTTCATCCTCTCTACCCAGGTACTCAGTTGATACAGGGTGTCACTGCTTTGCCTTATGTGCATTTTGTGGTAGGTATTTTTTTTTTTTTTTGTAAATAGATGTGCAAGATTTACATAATGAGGTACTTGCCACTTGAATATTTATTTATATTTATTTATATATTCTGTGTAGCTCGAGTAAACCTGGATTGGCAGGTAGATAAGTGAAAAGTAGTACTTTATAGCTGTTACAGGAAGTGTCATGTTCAATTATGGTTCTCCTGTACATAATGTGTAATTGCATACACATTTATCAATGGTCTTAATCACCTTATTCGGAACTTTCACATAACCTTTACAGACTTTGTCCAACTTACCACTGCTTCTTAGATATTATATTAATATTTAGATCAATATGGACTCACAATTGTATCTTGTTGATTTATACATTAACGGGTGAGACCGAGAGTACATTTTGCAAGTTGGGTGGAATATGGAAGATTGAACGATGGGATTAAAATTGGCTTTCCAGCCCCAATTTAAAAAAAAAATATATAATAGTCGTCCATAATAAGGGAAGCTATGAGAATCTGGGCTCACACAGAACCATATCATCGAATTAGACTTTATAGGGGTGGTCACAAATATGTTATTTGTTCAAGGTTTTCTTGTAGTATTTCATATTTTTTTATTCTAGTTTGTTCTGTATTTTAATTAAAAGTTATGCACTGCTTATATTTACCTGTTATTTGATGTTTAAAGTTTGCATTATTTTGTATTCATTGTTGTTTGCTTTCTTTATGTGATTTTATTCCTGTTGATAAATTTGATTTTTTTCAACTCCTTTTAGCATGGTAAAGGTGCTATATTAGCAAATTATAATTACAATTGGATACAGGAGAACTAAGAAGCATTTCTCTTAAAGATACTGCTCATACTTTACACAGAGGTAAAACGAGAGTATACAGCATTTAGTTCAAGTTAAAATATTGCTATGGTTCTTTCATCAGCTACCACAGCTCAACCAGGTATCAAATATTACCATTTTTCAGCTTTTTGTTTTTATTCTCTGTTCTTTTGTGGCCTTAAAATAAAAACGTTGTGAAAACAGATGTATTTTTTTCTTAAAACTTAGCACAATAATGAAATGCTTAGTAGGAGCTAAAACTATTTTTCTTCTTTAATTCATGTCATTTTTATGATTTCCATTGCTTTGGATGCTAAATGTTGGTAAATCCTGCTATGTAAAAATCTAAATTGCTTAATTAATGCAAATGACCTACTTGCAATGCAATTATTAGTTGATTTAAAAAAATAACTGCTTAGCTAACTGGCCTAGGTAAATGAATTTTAATACTGATGTTTGAGCTTTGTTTTTTTTTTGCTTACAATAAGTGCAAGTGGGGATGTTGTGAATTGTGAATGTGCCACACACCAGTTTGTAAAGTTACATGCTTTATATATAATATTGTAGTAAAGACAATACATCTATCACTTTAGGAAAACAGAGGCAGACATTAACCTCAGAGTACTATTTGAAAAAGATAACATATGTTTTGAATTTACTGCATATACACAGTGTTGCATGTTTACATACCAATCTCCAAACACTCTATCTAAATATAAGAAATACATTTTTATTTTGTCTGCTGTGCAGAATATGACTTCCAAAACAGTAAAACCACGTATACATCATGATGGTATAAAAAATAAAGACTAACTTCACTGATATAACACACTAATTCAGCATATATGTAAATTTACATCACTGAAAGTTGAATTATCACAAATAAAACTTATTTTGATAAGTTCTAACAATACTGCATTAACACCACATTTTAAGTTATCTTTTACTTAACAAGAAAATGTAAGTTACATATCTAGTGCTTACTTGTGCAATGTTGCAACAGCTTCTCTGGTTTTGATTTGATCCAAACCAAAGGTAAGAGCAAATCTGCGAGCCAACTCTTTAATTCCACTGACATGAGATGAGGTCCTGTCCAAATTGGGACCTTGCTCCTGAATAAGCTCATTAAAAAGCTAGACAGAAGAAAAATAATTTTTTAATGCATTAGCTTCATTAAGATGAATTTTGTTAAACCTATCAGGTATTTTCCATACAGTTACCCCTTTCTGTGCAAACTAAAGAAAACAAAAAGCAAACAAACACAAATAACGAACATAGTTTTCTTACCTGTTGTAAACTGAGAATAAGAGTTTTTGCACACTGTATTTTATCAGTTTGCCTGGTTTTGCTTAGTGTTTCCTTAATGATATCACCATAGTCATTATAGTACTGAAGAAAAGGAAAAAAGAAAGGTTTATTCTACAACATTCAGATTGAACACATTGGGTGAAATATGTTAGTCTAGAACCCTAATATCTGTTAGAAGAAAAAAATACCTGGAAAAAAAATAGCAGCGATAGAGCACACATACTTCAAAAACAGCATACCTTGTTTGGGAAGAAAGGTAGAAAAAATTTGTATATGTACCCCTATACTAATTATTAAAGTGTTTAGAGAAATATGATTCCTTATGATCTACAAAGAAATTATACTTATCCAATGCAGCAGAAGCTATCTTGAGGGTTTGCAACTATACATACCAAATGAAGAGCAACAACACAAAACACATATCCACAACAAACACATTTTTATAACTTCAAAACAGCAGACAACAGCTACAAATTAAACATATTTTACAGAATCTAAACTGGACTGCTGGTGGCCAGAGAAAACAAATCCAGAAGACAGTAAGCTTAAACAACTATCAATGGCAAAATTATCTCTCAGATATTTGAAGATCCCCAACTGGCAGAACCTGATATGGTCCTGAACTTTCTAAGCTCACTCCTATTAAAATATTAAGAAAACAAATATGAAATGATCATCAAATCAAATACAGTACAAACACATAGTCTAAGTAACCTTTACTACTCCTCAAGGCTTTTCTCAGCAAGTAACAGGAACGAATTATAATAACTCAGCCAGAGTACAAATCTTTCTTTGATCTTTCCTCATTCCAACAAAGCAGTTAAATAAAAAAAAATACTTTAAAATGGAAATAGACTTATCAGTTATTGCTTAGAAGAAGGTGAATGAACAACTAACATCATATTTGACTTTAAGAATCATAATTGAAAAGGTATAGAGAATCTATACTTTAATTTTCAATGAAGAATCAACAGTAGCAATTCAAGAAATTATTAAAAGAAAGAAAAATGTCTGCCTTGGCCAAATAAAAAAAAAATAAATCAAAAACAAAAAAATTAAAGGTTTGATAAAAGAGATGAATTAACTACATTAGAAAATTACAAAAGAAGGATGCCATATAACCTTACTGTTAGAAGTAAATATTCAAAAAAGTAGAACTTTGCTACCTATTTATCAACTAATCCCATTTCATTATATATTAATTTAACATGACAGTGCAGAAAATAGATGGACAAACAAGCAGATAACTGCAGCAATAATAACATTAGAGACAGGCAGACTTGCGGTTCAGGAAAACTTATTAAAAACAGCAGAACTTACAGTAATGGATTTGGAGTCAGATTCAGCATGTTAAGTTTGATTCCTACATCATGATTTTGTCAATTTGGACTTTTCACATTGTTTTCGTGTACGTCAGAGTTTTCCATTTTTTCTTCCACATCTCTAAAAGATGGGCTGATTAGGTTTATTTGTGAATTTGCCCAGTGTAAATGTTGTACTTCGTGTGCTCTGAAATGGACTGGAAACCATATCCAGTCTGAATTCTGCTTTGTGCAATAGATTCCTTTTTGCACAGCCCTAAGTAACATTCAGATGGTTTAAGAACAGAATGTTATAAGAATTTTATTTAATCTACTAATTTGATGTTGTGTTAACAAAATTTAAACCAAACCTATAAGGTAATTGCTGTTACTCAGTGATTCCCAAAGTGCTAAAACCTAAAAATAATTTACACCTCCAAAAGATTTCACTTTTTGTGTTGTGAAACTGACCTTCATATAGTGTTTGAAGATATCAGCAGCTGCATGCATATCAACAATGTCATAAATAATAAGTTTGCTGAAGGCTGCAAGGAGGTTTCTTCGCTTATGTAAGGCTTCAATTTTATTAGCCTCATCTTCTTCATCCCCTTCTGAACATAAAATGAAAATATATAAATGAGAGAATATATGAATAAATAGCCATGTACTGATCAAACAATGTTACACATATTTATTAAAGAACTTTTTGTGCTTTGCAAGTATACGTAAACTATACTACTTCTGAAAGACAGAAATGAATTTACTTTGTTACAAACAATTTAAATACTGGTTTCTTATTTACATTTGCTGAAAGTAACGTTGATTACTGAAAACAAGTATTTTAGTAATTTTTTAAAGGGAGGAAATTATTTATGATTACAAATTTTTCATTACTAAAAACATGTATTATTTATAAAACTGCTTAATATAAAAATACAGAATATAAAAAACATTTCTTACAAAAGAGACATAAAAAATAAACAATTACAATGACCTAAACCACCTGTATAATCTGATCATCAGGATGTTTGCAGTAGGAGCATAAATTACAGCATGTAATGTAATGGCAAATTAAAGACTGCTGACTGCTACTGATGAAGATGTAGAGCAGGGTTATTCAACTACAAATTCAGGTGAGCCAAATTTTCAAACCAAGAAATTTAGCTGCACCAGACATTTTCAGTGGCCAGTAAGCAACAGGTAATAAGTTTTAAACCAACACACAAATTAATGTATTGAAAAAAAAAAAAGTAATGTTTAGTCATTGTTTCCCTTTTAAATTTGGTCACATCTGACACCAGCACAATAAAAAGCTATAAAATGAACAGAATCTGAGGTAGTAGCAATATTTTTTTCCCACTTTTGAAATTAAAAAAATAAATATTTTGGTGCTATCTGACCTAGGCACATCTCAAAGTATATAAAAATAAAATAGTGACAAGAATCACAAGTTATATGGATCAGTTAGTTAGACCATAACAGGGTGAAAATACCTGGGTGAGTCCCCAGGTGTCAACAGTCTAAGTCAGGATCCACATATTCTCTAATTGTTTTCTCTTTTACAGATGTAGCAGTATTTTATCACAGGTGACCTGAATAATTTTTAACTACACCTCATTATTTTAAGCAGAATGTGTTAAACTGGCAGAGACTAACTGTAAGGCACAGTGTGTGGTCTCTGTAAAACATGGATATTTAAGAGTTGTAATAGTGCAACATAACCAAGTTCAGAATGTAAAAATCAATAAAAATGAAACAGTTTGAAGATAGAACATGTTTACTATTACACTGTGTGCACAATTATTAGGCAAGTTGTATTTTTGAGGATTAATTTTAATATGGAACAAACACAGTGCTATCAGTCAATCCAAAATGTTAATAAACCTGAAACCTGAATGTTTCACAACGGAATTGTGAGTGTGAACATCATCAGGGGAATACATATGTGCGCACAATTATTAGGCAACTATTAGTGTGCAGATTTATTATGCAACTAAAGGAAAAATGAAACTTTTCCCATCTCACTTGTTTATTTTCATCTGTTATAGTGAGAATAATAAACAAACACCTCAAAATTTACAAATAAACATCTCTGACATTTCAAAAAAAATAAATCAATCAATCAATGACCAATATAGCCACCCTTCTTTCCAATAACAGTCATAAGCCTTTCCATTCATGGAGTCTGTCAGTTTCTTGATCTGTTGACGATCAGCTTTTTGTGGAGCAGTGACTACAGTCTCCCAGACACTCTTCAGAGAGGTGTATTGTTTTTCTCCCCCGTAAATCTAGCGTTTAAGAAGTGCCCACAAGTTCTCGATAGGGTTTAGGTCAGATAAGGAAGGGGGGCCATGTCATTATTCCTTCATCTTTAAGGCCTTTACTGGCTGGCCACGCAGTGGAGAACTTCGATGCAAGTGATGGAGCATTGGCCTGCATAAAAATCATGGTGTTTTTCCTGTATCATTGTTTGAAGAAAGTGTCTTCGAAAAACTGGCAGTAGGTTTGGGAGTTGATTTTGAGTTCATCTTCAATGCAAAAGGTCCAACTAGCTCATCTTTAAAAATACCAGCTCATACCAGTACCCCACCTCCACGTTGGAGTGGAGCTCTGTGCCCATTACTGATCCACAGGTCCATCCATCTGGTCCATCAAGAGTCACTCTCATCTCATTGGTCCATAAAACCTTTGAAAAAAATCTGTCTTCAGATATTTCTTGGCCCAGTTTTGACGTTTCAACTTATGTTTCTTGTTCAGTGGTGGTTGGGTTTCAGCCCTCCTTACCTTGGCCATGTCTTTGAGCACTGAACACCTTGTACTTCTGGGCACTCCAGGTAGGTTGCAGCTCTGGAATATGAAAGTACTGGAGGATAATGGGTTCCTGGTAGCTTCACGTTTGATTCTTCTCAAATCTTTGGCAGCTAATTTGCATCTTTTGTTCTCAACATGTTTCTTGCGACCCTGTTGACTATTTGCAACAAAATGTTTGATGGTTCTGTGATCACACACCAATATCTTAGCAATTCCAAAAGTGCTGCATCCCTCTGAAAGACTTTTTACAATTTTTGACTTTTCAGAGTCAGTTAAATCTCTTTTTTGGCCCATTTTGCCCAAGGAAAACTAGCTGCCTAATAATTCTGCACACCTTGATATAGGGTGTTGATCTCCTTAGGCCACACCCTCCCTCATTACACAAATACACATCACCTGACGTGCTTAAATCCAATAAGCATTCAAGTTAATACAGCTTGGAGTTGGAATATACGCATAAAAATGATGATATGGTCAAAATACTCACTTGCCTAATAATTGTGCACACAGTGTAAATGAGAAATAAAAAAAATAAAATACAGGTAGTCCCCAGGTTACGGACATCCAACCTACGACATACAAACGGGGCTGCAGCTGCGATGCTTGCGCCTCAGTAACTGCCATTCCGTCATCTTTGGCCTGGGGATGCTGCAAGCGGTGGCTGGATGGTGGCTGGAGGGGGGCGATTTCGCTGCCCATGCAGTGTAGTGTCCCTCGGAGGCTCCCGGCAGTAAGCGGTTTCACTGCCCGCCAACCACACACGGCTGTCCCGTTTGTTCTCGGTGGGCGGCTGGAAATGCTGCAAGTGGTGGCTGGATGGAGGCTGGAGGGGGGCGATTTCGTTGCTCGTGTAGTGTAGTGTAGTGTCGTGTCTCTATGGTGGCACCCGTCAGCAAGCGGTTTCAATGCCCATCCACCACACACAGCTGCCCCGTTCGTTCTTGGTGCGAGGCTGGTAATGCTGCAAGCGGTAACCCGGTTGTGGCTGAACGGAGTCCATTGAAGGTGAATGGGGTAGCACTGCAGTGTGCATCGGATGGTTGTCTATTGAATGGGGGTGACTCACTACCCGCCTTTGGCCGCACCGTGTTCGTTCTTGGTGGGCGGATGCTGCAGGCAGCATACTGTAGTTGAAGTGACTGTGAGGTGGGCTGGTGATGAACCACCCGTCGATGCCCCCATTCATTCTCAATAGCAAGCCAGCTTGTACTGTTACATACAGTAAAGAAGAGAAAAACCATCACCATTGAAAATAAAGTAGAAATAATAAAAAGGTCAGAGAGAGGTGAAACTCCATCATTCATTGGCAGAGCACTTGGTTACAATTGGTCAACAACAGCATTTATTAAATTTATGTCCTTGTTCCGACTTCAACTTAAGTACAAACCTACAACCCCTATCTCGTACGTAACCCGGGGACTGCCTGTATAAAGCTTTTGGTCTGTGAGAAGTTAACAGACTTGTTCACTGAAAATTTCAAACAACAAGTACCTACTGGCAACTGAAACATGCATTTTCAGCCATATCATGTTTTTGACTACTTTATAACGCACAAGCAAAGCCTTTATATTGAACATGAGTAATATGTTGTAAAATAATAAAGACTAATTGTCTAGTGTAATATCTATACAAAATATCAACAACAAATATGAAGCAATTCCAAGTTATTAGCAAGGAAAATGTTGAGCATAGCACAAATAATGCTGAAGGTAAGCAGAACAAAAAAAAAAAACAATGATAATGTCAGAAATGAATCTGTAGGAAGCAGAATTTGGAGTCAAGAATAAAAAGTAAAACTAACATGGTGCTTATATAAGACTTCTAAATTAATCTCTAATAATGATAAAAAAGTGCTAATAAGGGACCAATACAATGAAGAAAAGAAAATATAAAAAAATAAATAAATATGGAGGTGGCAATGTATACAGCAAAAAGTTCAATGAACATTCTGTGCAGTTTTTTTTCCTCCCTTACATAAAGTAAATGATAAAGTCAATGAAGTAAATAATATTTTAGAAAAACTCACAACTTGAATAAAACTGAACTTAAACAGAAGCTTATAAGGGAGATGAGCTATGAGGAGAATAAATGAAAATGAAAAGTGAATAGAATAGTTCAATTCACAGTTGCATAACATAACAAAACTTTGTCAAACACCCTTAGTCCAATTTATGCTTGCACTTATCCCAGCAGCATAGGGTGCACAGCCCTGTCCTCTTCAAGGCAAACTCACACACACACACACACACACATCTGGTCAAGTTAAAGAGGCCAATCAACCTTACACAAACATCTTTTGCGATGTGACAGAAAACTCCACACAACCCGCACGCACATACACATACACACACACACACACACACCAGGAGCACATGCAAAGTTCACATGGACAAAAACTGGGGGTGGGATTTGAACCTAAAAGCTTGATCCTTGAAGAAGTACTAACCAACATGCCACTGTTGTATACTCTCAACATTTGCAAAAGCACAGTTAACTCAGTAGATCTCAAACCAGACTGATGTTTCCTTAATTATGTTGACATCTTTTCTAAGTTGCTTTTGATACAAGCACCTAGTAAGTAAATAAATGTAAAAGTTTCAATTTTGATTTACAAGCATTAAAAACCGCTCAAAATATCTCAATAACAGGAATAATGCAAATTATACTACAAATCTACTTTTCCTGTTTACATGTGAAAAGTATATTGTAAAATGTCTCCTTACCCATGCTTTGGTTTTCCTCATCCTGATCTATGAAAACATGATCCAAAACAAAACTAAGAAGTTCATTCTGAAGTTGACTATCTGGATTAAAGATTAGTGGTTGGAGTCCTTCTCGGCTTCCTGTTGTTAATTGGTGGCTGAAGATCATTAAAAGATCACATAGCAGCATAAATGCCTAAAGGGTTTAAAAAAATTAAATATACCAAATTCAAAACATTGCAGTGATTATAGTACATTAAATAGAAATCCCTGTCTAATTCCTGCAGGACTGTACTGAAAAAGTGCATTCATTTCAATTTATCCATCAACATTTTTAACCCTCTTTATCTAGTGCAGCAGTAAAGGAATTGAAACAAAAGACATATGTGTAAATATGCCAAGGCAGGACACAAATCTTACTAGAAGGAAAAGAGGAATAACATATTTCACTTTGTAAAATTCACAATATTTTAGCTTGACAGCATGAACATCACAAAACAGAATGATAAATTAAAATATCTCAAAATCACAGTATTAAAGAGCAAACAGCCCTCTGTTAACAGAACTCACAAGAATGCACTAGGCATTCAGAACTAAATGGTAAACTAAACTCTCAGAAGAAATAAAATGTCTTAAAAATACCTTAGAGTTTAAATAATAGGAAATTAGCTTAGTAAGTAAGAGGTTCATAACCTTGTTCCTAATATAGTTCCTCTTTGAAAATGAGGAACAATTATCCACTTAAATGCGTTTAACTCTTTTGGAAAAAGGTAAAAAAAAGTCCACTCTCACAGAAGAGAGGAAGAGCATACAGGCTCAGCACTAAAAATTGTGTTTAGCCAATATTTGATCACAAATCTGTGGGGTGCTGAGGCAGCCATCTACTGTAAGCACAATACTGGAGGATGGGAATAAACAGGAATACCAATTAAAATAATGTAACAATTAAATAAAATGAAACACATCTTAAAGCTGCTGTGACATCTCCCAAAAGGATATTAGCAAAATTGTAAGTATGGTGGGATGCAACACCAAACTATAGATAAACCATTGTCAGGAAAATTGATTTGAATTTCTAGCCTATAATAAAAATGATGATTACATGAACTAAAAACATTTTCAGTTTGCATTGTTGAATTGTGTTTTGCCAATAGTAGTTTTAATACTGACCTAAATGTCTTTAGCAAAGCATTTTAGCAAAACAAATAGTCTTCAATTTACTCAAAGATTTACTCTTGGTTGAACAAATACAGAATATAGACTTGAAGCAAGTTACTGTAACTTAGAGAAAATCTTGCATTACAGTGCTTGCATTACCATAAAATGATACAATTATGAAAATTACAACAAATTTATTAACTTCATATAAGCTGAAGCAGTGCTTGGAATATAATTGTTTTTTGCCTTTTGAAAGATGTTTTCCAGAAGTAAAATTCAATGTAATAAAACAATCCATACATAAAGCTCAATGTAAATCAAGCCATGTGGTAAGTCAAACTGTATCTTCTTAAGGATCGCTTGCTTTATTAACATTTGGGAAGGAAATGCACAAAATATTTTCATACCTGTTCTTTAACTGGAGTGTTCACATTTGATAGACATTGCTGACAAACAGCAAGAAATGACTTCACAACCTTTCTTAGTGCAAGTAAATCTTCCTGGAAATTAAAAAATAAAATACATATACAATTAACAAAACTGAAATAGGAAATACAAACTTGCTGAGTCTGTGATAATAAAAATGTCCTAATACAGTTTTGGGTGCTTTAATAACATTAAAACCTACGTATTCATTTCAAGGATTACATAAATAATATTTTTTGTACATATTAATAATTTTAGAAATGTTACAGAATGGTTTTTCAAGCATGCATTTGAAAAAGAAAAGGAATTTACACATACATTTACATATATATATATCCATATACATACATGTTAACACTAATGGATTTTTTTTTCATCTCGACCACACCTTTCCAGGTCGATGGATAGGTTGTGGTGGAC
Source organism: Polypterus senegalus (assembly GCF_016835505.1). Classification (NCBI taxonomy): domain Eukaryota; kingdom Metazoa; phylum Chordata; class Cladistia; order Polypteriformes; family Polypteridae; genus Polypterus; species Polypterus senegalus. The sequence continues at coordinate 161,794,310 of NC_053154.1, forward strand.
CATTGCCATGGCCTCCACTCTCCCCTGATTTGACACCCTGTGATTTCTGGTTAAGGGGTATGGTGATGGAGCATGTGTATAGCAGGAAAACTTGTCATATCAATTGCCTGAAGGACAGAATTCAGACTGTGGTATCATCTATTCCCTGTGAAATGTATGTCCGGGCTTTAAATGGTACTGTTGCTTGTTGGTTTTTGTATTTTGAACATCATGGCAAACAGGTTGAGACGGTCCTGTAAATCATCTTGCACATATGAAGTATGTTTTGTGTATAAATTGCTTCTGTTAGTCAAATGTTAACATAATTTTGACTCATCCTGTATGTGTATGTGTATATATATATATATATATATATATATATATATATATATATATATATATACACACACACACACGCACATATATATATACATATACACAGTGGGTACAGAAAGTATTCAGACCCCCTTCAATTTTTCACTCTATTATATTGCAGCCATTTGCTAAAATCATTTAAATTAATTTTTTTCCTCATTAATGTACACACAGCACCCCATATTGACAGACAAAAAAAAGATTTTTTGAAATTGTTGCAGATTTATTAAAAAAGAAAAACTGAAATATCACATGGTCCTAAGTATTCAGACCCTTTGCTCAGTATTTAGTAGAAATACCCTTTTGAGCTAATACAGCCATGAGTCTTCTTGGGAAAGATGCAACAAGTTTTTCACACCTGGATTTGGGGATCCTCTGCCATTCCACCTTGCAGATCCTCTCCAGTTATGTCAGGCTGGATGGTAAACGTTGGTAGACAGCCATTTTTAGGTCTCTCCAGAGATGCTCAATTGGGTTTAAGTCAGGGCTCTGGCTGGGCCATTCAAGAACAGTCACAGAGTTGTTGGGAAGCCACTCCTTCGTTATTTTAGCTGTGTGCTTAGGGTCATTGTCTTGTTGGAAGGTAAACCTTTGGCCCAGTCTGAGGTCCTTAGCACTCTGGAGAAGGTTTTTGTACAGGATATCCCTGTACTTGGCCACATTCATCTTTCCCTCGATTGCAACCAGTCGTCCTGTCCCTACAGCTGAAAAACACCCCCACAGCATGATGCAGCCACCGCCAAGCTTCACTGTGGGGACTGTATTGGACAAGTGATGAGCAGTGCCTGGTTGTCTCCACACATACCGCTTAGAATTAAGGCCAAAAAGTTCTATCTTGGTCTCATCAGACCAGAGAAGCTTATTTCTAACCATCTCAGAGTCCTTCAGGTGTCTTTTAGCAAACTCCAAGACAGAACTTTTTGGCCTTAATTCTAAGCGCTAACATGATATGCTTCATAGTGTTAAGCACAAATAACTTCTAGGACAGTAGCTTTCTGCCACCTAGTGGTTGAAATAACATCATGCTAACCCCAAAAAAAAAAAAACAGGCTATAAAAAAAAATACTGAAGAATTTAAATGTCCCATTAAACACTGCTGGATGCATCACCAGTACGTGGAAGGATCATTACTGCACCAGGACTCTTACTCTTAATCCAATTGTCATTCAGATGTCTGCAATGCTCTTTGGCTGTAACTGGAGTGAAAGGATATAGGTCCACAACTTCTGAAACTCTTAAGAAAACAGGCCTTTATGGGAGGGTAGCAAGAAATAATTCACTTCTTAAGCAGTGAGAAAAGAATTATTATTATAACTAGTATTAAGGTTCATATAAAAGCACAAATGGTATAGAAAGCATGAGAAAGACCCAGTTAAGATCTGGGGGAAGGTTTACGGTCAGATGTAACCAAAATAGAACTTTCTGGCCAGACTTAAAAGAGGTATGTGTGGCCTAAAATTAAAACTGCCCATGCCTCAAGAAACACCATACCTATGGTGAAATACGGTGTTGGGAGAATCATGCACTTGGCATGCTTTTCATGTGCTAGAACTGGGAATCTTGTCACAGTTGAAGGGACAATGGATGGAATGCAACTACCACACAATACTGCAGGAGAACTTGTTCCAGTTTGCTATGAACATACAGCTCAGGAGAAGACTTAGCTTTCAATATGACAATGACCCTAAGCATAAAAGCAAATCGACGCAAGAATGGATCAAAAACAGAAAGGTAAATGTTTTGGAATGGCCAAGTCAAAGCACTGATCTTAACCATGCAGAGAATCTATGGCACTATTTGAAAACTGCTGTCCAGAGATGTCATCACACCAAACCTAGAGGATTCTCTATACATTCTTCCAAGAAGAATGGAGAAGAATCACTTCTGAAAAATAAGCAAAACTGGTACATATTTACCCTAAAAGAATTAAGGCTTATATTGCAGCAAAAGGGTTCTCGACAAAGTATTAATGTGTAGGGGCTTGAATACTTACCCAAACACTAACTTTGAGTTTTTATTATTAGTTTAAATATCTACAGAAAATGGTTTATTTTGACTTTGGAAATGTACAGCAATACAGCAATTTACAGCATACAAGGTCACACTAAAACTACAGAATGGATAAATAAGTGTACAAATCTTTTTCCATGCAGAAAATCATGATGACTTTCAAGGGGATTGAATACTTTTGCATGCCACTGTATGTCTGGTGAATTCGGTAGCGTGAAGTTTCACTGTGGTGTGTGACAGTAGCTGCGTGAGAAAAAGGCAAAATAACTGTGATCAAGCGCAAGATCAAATAGGATGTTAGCCGACTAAACACTGTTAACAATGCAGCAAATATAAATGTCAAGGGAAACTTGGAAATCACTAAGCCTTATGCTGTGGTAGCCTACAATAACACAAGGGGAACTTCGATTATGCAGGTTAGGCACTGACATTCTACCCTAAATTTAAAGAAAGTGTGCAAAGAAACCTGCTAATACAGTCCTGACTGCAGCACTGGGCTGTGTGTTGGCGACTGTCTCAACACATATCACATGAAGTATTTGTACTAAATCTGTACCAGTAGAGCAGTGGACAGTAGACATAACTTTTCTACTGCATTTATGTTGATGTTTTGGTATTACAGTACACATTTCTGTTACATGTAATAACATTTTTGTCTTATAGAAAAAAATAAAAAATTTTTGGTTTGTTTTTTTCCAGGGGTAAACCCAATGCTAAGGAGTCTCCACAAGCAAAAGGCTTATTTACTCGTCCTGAAAACCTATGATGTTAAGCAAAGCATTATTTATAAATTTAAAAAAAAAAAAAAAAGGTGCCTCCCTCAGCATTTTTATGGAAGAACTGTGGAGCAACAGAGCAAACGTGAATCAGAAGAGTTAAACTTACTGAATACATCCCCTGCAAAGCAAAGAATGTCCCTGAATATTCATTCACAAGCTGATATTGCACACTTGGTATAATAGTGCTAATCTATATTGTTATTGCAATAATATAATAAATTCACTCCTTTGGCTCCCTAAACAGCAATCTCTCATCTGCAGGGGCATGGTTACTGGATGTTTAGCTTCATGAATACATCAGTTACAGTTAAACTTTCATTGTGAATTGGGCATTAAGGTTGTAATTTTCTCTAAAGACATATTCATTTTTCTAAGGATATGCACAAATAAGCTCTCATTTTATACCAGTAATACATTTAAGAACAATAATGAGGAAATATTTAGCTTCACTGCTGGGTCTAATCTGTATGAGCCAGAAAACACAGATGAGGCTCTACAAAAGACTGAATTGAAAAAATGTACAGCTTGAAACTACAATGAGGCTCGGGACAACTGGCAATTGGTGGTGTACAAGCAGATAACATAAAATAATGCTTATTAAGGAAAATCTCCTTTAACACAGGCATTCAGACTTATTGCTGTCACACATGGAAAACAGACAAGTCCAGGAAAGAGCACACTTGTCCCATAAGGCCGGGTTTATACTTCATGTAATACTATGCACGCTGCAGCAGACGCTCCTGCTACGCAAGCGTTTTACTGTTTATACTTGCGGGCGTACTTTACGTAAATTTGGAGGAATCCACCAGATGGCAGTGCGAGATATCATGGTGAGAACAGGTTCGGCTTCGCTGTGTTGTGAATTGCCTGGAACACCAATTAAATTCTGATGACACCTTACCGCAATATCTCTGAAAAGGATGTTTAATGATTGAATCCATCAATCCAGGGATGTGTCCATTCCAGCAAGCATTGGGCACGAGGCAGAAACAATCCATAGATGGGGCATCAGCTCATCGCAAGTTGAATACAAGCACTCACATACACTGGTGTCATTTTAGTGCCACCATATCTTCATATCTTTGGAAGGAAACTGGAGCACACCGTTGAAACCCAGCAGGAAAACATGTAAACTCCAGGCAGGGAACACCAGCGACGTGACTCCCTGCGAGACAGCAGTGCTACCGCTCCGCCACCGTGTCACACCCATGTGTGTAATTATTAACAGTATTCATTATTTAAACGAAATTAATGATTTATCTGTAAATGTAACATGCATAATTTAATGCATTTCATCATGGAAGTGATATCAAGTATAAATTTAAGGATTCAAAATGTACAGAGTTGGAATATCATACATTTAATGTGTTCTGTGTGGCGAATGCTGCTGTCAGGTCAGAAGGAAGCCCCAGAAAAAAAAGATGGCACAAAAGATGTCACATTACAACTTTTATCATACTGCACGCCCCGACTTTTTGCTGGTACTGCAACTCGTGCACGCGTCACCTTAATTTCTGAGGACATGTCAAATGAAAACTGGGAATGTGTGGCAGCCATGATGCGTACGCATTCTGATCGTGAAGTATAAATGAGCCATTAGGCTGCCGTTTGTAATAATGAAGGACAATTTTTCAGTTATGAGTCAGAGTTCTAGAGACATTCTTCTAAAATTAAATAGCATGAAGCAATTGAACCTGGGAGGTGGTTTCATTACAGGAAGGTTACTGGTCTTTTTAGCTGTTGCAGCACTTTACTTAATGCTGAAGTACCAAACTTCAAAGTGACAGTGTAGAATTTACACGTACTGTAGGTGTTTCAACTTTCCAAAAGTCTTGAAGAGTAGTGATTACATCTAATCCGTGTAATATAGAAAGGATGTCCCCAAAAACAAATTATACAATTCCATTCTTCATTTTCATATTTAATCTTAGGCCCCTAAATTGATCGGATTAAATTTACACCTCGGCACATGCAGGATTAAATGTATACCCTGTGACTTCTGTTCAATTCTTGTCACTTGATTGCACATATGCACATCCTTAATCAGTCCCTCAATAGCCATCACAGGACATCAGGAGCACGTACATGATACCAACCTCACCAGGCTTTATGTTTTGGCTAATAATGTAATACTTGCGGAAAATCATGCAATACTTTGTTTTTTGAGTGGCGGCAAGAAGTTTCAGTAGAATCCTCCACCCAGAAATAATGCTTTTTATATGTTACTAACGCTCAGTGTAATTTGTGATGACTAAGAAAATTTTTAATATCATGTTTTCATGCAGAATATAAATAAAGTTTCTGATAAAATTGGCGTCTATAAAGACCAAAGGCAAATAAGAAAAAAATCCATTAAAAAAATATTCTTCGAGAAATTTCTCTCATGTACTACAGTAAAGTGAACAAACTTTTAGCACAAAAATTTATACATTTATATTTATATTCTTAGGTGGAGTACCTCAGGATTTTTTAAAACCAGTCTGTGAAACTGTTTGGGTGAATTGACCTTCTGTTTGTTGAAGCATCTCGGATAGGCACAAGTAAAAGGCATGTTATCTTCCACATAAAGTTTCACTCGCCTACCCATTGTATTTTCCCTTGTTTTTTTTTTGTATTATCCCGAGATACCCTGTATTTACTCAACCTGAGTGGCTTCAGTTTAAGTACATGCAAGCATATATAAGCATGAGTGGCAAAAAAAAGGCTCAGAAAGAAACGGAAAAGACAGCTAAACTTCATTCAAGTCTAAACAGGCCTCAAGTTCAAGCTCAAAGTACGGCCTGCCAGAGATTGACCTGGAACGATACGCGAAAGCACAGATCTCCCGGGACCTGATGTGGCTGCATCGTCTCCAGCCAAGAACGAAAGTTGGGCCAGGAGTTCCCATCAATTCCAGAAGGTTAATTGAAGCCAAAAATGGCCTTACCTTCCGAGATGTCAAATAACCCCCGCAAGCCAGCAACACTGACTGCAACTGGGCTTGCTACTCCACCTGCAAAGCACAAAGAAGGCCGAAACGAACTGTCTAAGCTTAAGGTAACAATCACTGCAATGATCACCACTTTCATTTGTGGGGGGCGTCGCCTGAGAACATAAAGGACCTAAAGAAAGTTTCACTCACTACTCTTTAATTTTTTAATCTTTAATTGTCCTCAACATTCACTGCAAATTGCAATATTAATATCATATACTGTGTAGTACAATGTTAGTCAGATAATAAACTGTTACTAGGCTGGACTTGTGACCAATGAATGAGAGGGGAGGCGGGTTTTCAACTCAAATGCTCAGTTGTGTTTGAGTGCTTTCAATTTTCATTCATGAGAACATTTTCCAGGAAAGTGGTTTATTTAACAATATTTTGGTGAAAATATATGTAAACTCGCAAAAAGAAACGTTCCTTTTTCAGGACTGTGTATTTCAACAATAATGTTTTAAAAATCCAAATAACTTTACAGATCTTCATTGTAAAGGGTTTAAACAATGTTGTCCATGCAAGTTCAATTAACCATAATCAATTAATTAACATGCACCTGTGGAATGGTCGTTAAGACCTTAACAGCTTACAGAAAGTAGGCATTTAAGGTCACAGTTCTAAAAACGCAGGACACTAAAGAGACTTGTCTACCGACTGTGAAAAACACCCAAAGAAAGATGCTCAGGGTCCCTTGCTCATCTGCGTGAACGTGCATTAGGCATGCTGCAGGGAGGCATGAGGATTGCTGATGTGGCTAGGGCAATAAATTGCCATGTCCGCACTGTGAGACAACTAAGACAGCGCTACAGGGAGACAGGAAGGACAGCTGATCATCCTTGCAGTGGAAGCCCACGTGTAACAACACCTGCACAGGATCGGTACATCCGAATATCATACCTGCGTGACAGGTACAGGATGGCCACAACAACTGCCCGAGTCACACCAGGAACACACAATCCCTCCATCAGTGCTCAGACTGTCCGCAATAGGCTGAGAGAGGCAGGTCCTTACCAGACATCACCAGCAACAACGCCGCCTATGGGCACAAACCCACCTTCGCTGGACCAGACAGCAGTGGCAAAAAGTGCTCTTCACTTATCAGTCACGGTTTTGTCTCACCAGGGGTGATGGACGGATTTGTGTTTATCGTCGAAGGAATGAGCGTTACACCGAGGCCTGTACCCTGGAGCGGGATCGATTTGGAGGTGGGGGGGTCCGTCATGGTCTGGGGCGGTATATCACATCACCATCGGACTGAGCTTGTTGTCATTGCAGGCAATCTCAATGCCTTGCGGTACAGGGAAGACATCCTCCTCCCTCATGTGGTACCCTTTATGCATGCTCATCCGGACATGATCCTCCAGCAGGACAATGCCACCAGCCATACTGCTCGTTCTGTGCGTGATTTTCTGCATGACAGCAATGTCAGTGTTCTGCCATGGCCAGCGAAGAGCCTGGATCTCAATCCCATTGAGCACGTCTGGGACCTGTTGGATCGCAGGGTGAGGGCTAGGGCCATTCCCCCCAGAAATGTCCAGGAACTTGCAGGTGCCTTGGTGGAAGAGTGGGGTAACATCTCACAGCAAGAACTGACAAATCTGGTCCAGTCCATGAGGAGGAGATGCACTGCAGTACTTCAAGCAGAGATACTGACTGGTACTTTTGATTTTGAGCCTCCCTTCATTCAGGGACACATTGTGAAACATTTTTAGTTTATGTCTTATGGTGTTGACTCTTTTAGTGTTCATACAAATATTTACACATTAAGTTTACTGAAAGTAAAAACAGTTGAAAGTCAGAGGACGTTTCTTTTTTTGCTGAGTTTATATCTATCTATCTATCATAGATATATACATACATACAGTGGTGTGAAAATCTATTTGCCCCCTTCCTGATTTCTTATTCTTTTGCATGTTTGTCACACAAAATGTTTCTGATCATCAAACACATTTAACCAATAGTCAAATATAACACAAGTAAACACAAAATGCAGTTTTCAAATGATGGTTTTTATTATTTAGGGAGAAAAAAAATCCAAACCTACATGGCCCTGTGTGAAAAAGTAATTGCCCCTTTGTTAAAAAATAACCTAACTGTGGTGTATCACACCTGAGTTCAATTTCCGTAGCCACCCCAGGCCTGATTACTGCCACACCTGTTTCAATCAAGAAATCACTTAAATAGGAGCTGCCTGACACAGAGAAGTAGACCAAAAGCACCTCAAAAGCTAGACATCATGCCAAGATCCAAAGAAATTCAGGAACAAATGAGAACAGAAGTAATTGAGATCTATCAGTCTGGTAAAGGTTATAAAGCCATTTCTAAAGCTTTGGGACTCCAGCGAACCACAGTCAGAGCCATTATCCACAAATGGCAAAAACATGGAACAGTGGTGAACCTTCCCAGGAGTAGCCGGCCGACCAAAATTACCCCAAGAGCGCAGAGACGACTCATCCGAGAGGTCACAAAAGACCCCAGAACAACGTCTAAAGAACTGCAGGCCTCACTTGCCTCAATTAAGGTCAGTGTTCATGACTCCACCATAAGAAAGAGACTGGGCAAAAACGGCCTGCATGGCAGATTTCCAAGACACAAACCACCGTTAAGCAAAAAGAACATTAGGGCTCGTCTCAATTTTGCTAAGAAACATCTCAATGATTGCCAAGACTTTTGGGAAAATACCTTGTGGACTGATGAGACAAAAGTTGAACTTTTGGAAGGCAAATGTCCGTTACATCTGGAGTAAAAGGAACACAGCATTTCAGAAAAGAACATCATACCAACAGTAAAATATGGTGGTGGTAGTGTGATGGTCTGGGGTTGTTTTGCTGCTTCAGGACCTGGAAGGCTTGCTGTGATAGATGGAACCATGAATTCTACTGTCTACCAAAAATCCTGAAGGAGAATGTCCGCCATCTGTTCGTCAACTCAAGCTGAAGCGATCTTGGGTGCTGCAACAGGGCAATGACCCAAAACACACCAGCAAATCCACCTCTGAATGGCTGAAGAAAAACAAAATGAAGACTTTGGAGTGGCCTAGTCAAAGTCCTGACCTGAATCCAATTGAGATGCTATGGCATGACCTTAAAAAGGCGGTTCATGCTAGAAAACCCTCAAATAAAGCTGAATTACAACAATTCTGCAAAGATGAGTGGCCCAAAATTCCTCCAGAGGGCTGTAAAAGACTCATTGCAAGTTATTGTAAACGCTTGATTGCAGTTATTGCTGCTAAGGGTGGCCCAACCAGTTATTAGGTTCAGGGGGCAATTACTTTTTCACACAGGGCCATGTAGGTTTGGATTTTTTTCCTCCTAAATAATAAAACCATCATTTAAAAACTGCATTTTGTGTTTACTTGTGTTATATTTGACTAATGGTTAAATGTGTTTGATGATCAGAATCATTTTGTGTGACAAACATGCAAAAGAATAAGAAATCAGGAAGGGTGCAAATAGTTTTTCACACCACTGTACGATACGATATACGATATAAGGCCACATCTTGTGTTGGCAGTATTTTTGTATTGTGAAATTCCATTCAACAAAATTATGTCTCCTGCCTAATTTCGAAATGCATTGTAATGTTGTCTACTTTCATATTCTTTAGGTTTTGTTGATGATATAATTCAGCCGTCCAGCACCCGAATGCGCATCTGCAGAGATCTGGAAGTGCTTGTAAACAAACGTCAAACTAATCCATGGAAGAAGCATGCGAATATCCCTCTGTGATCAGAGGAGGAGGAACATCTCACTGTAAATATACTGTCATAGCTGATAATGTAATAGACGTTTCCCTGAATAAACATTTTATTAAAAAAAAAACATAGCATTTGATTCCTTCATTACGATTTTTGTTCTTTTACGAAGGGAACATTTCATAGGGTTTTACTTTGTAAGAAATCTGACAGCATCAGGTTAAATTGTATAAAAGAGAAGATTTGAACCCATCGATGTACTGTAATAAAGACCTTTTATTTGATAAGTAATGTAGCGTAACATTTCTTTCACATATATATATATATATATATATATATATATATACACACACATACATATATACACACATATATATATATATATACACATATATATATATATATACATATATATATATATATATATATATATATATATATATACACATATATATATATATACATATTATATATATATATATATATATATATATATATATATATATATATATATATATATACAGACAACAAAAAGACAGTAAAACAATTATGACTGCAATCTTACTCATGATGCATTTGCTTACTTTTCAAAAGGAACTGTCAAAAATCAATACTTTAACTGAGCTATATAATACATTTAAAAACAAGTTTTCGCCAAAATTTTAATATATGGCAGAATATTTAATTATCAAAAAAACAACAAACTGTAATAGTTGCTAAGTTTACCTTCTTGATAAACTCCAAAATTTGTTTTTGGTGAAATAACCATTAGCCCCCACAATTATATACAATTTAATAATTATATGAAGAAAATTAGAAAGAAAATTAATGCTTAAAGGATTATTGCTTGGCAGGAGTATATAAAAAAAAATTGGTGAACAAGGATGAAAAGTGCTATAAAACGGAAATAATTATATACAAACCTTAGACGGAGAACTTTCTGTAATTTTGACTAAATGCCAAAGAATAGAATAATGAGAACACTGCAGAGCCTGCACTGCAATCTAAAAAAGAAATGTAAATTATATATTTACATATGTAGCTTTATTAACTTTCAGTTCATCATGCATTTGATTACTAAATTTAATACATAAACAGCTCACAAAAGTGTACAGATTATACCAATAAAATTTCAAAGACAAAGCAATAAAAATAAATTTACTGACCTGTAATTGTATTTCTTTGCTTAAGAATAACTACCTGTACTACTAGCCTATTCAAATGACAGCCCACAGAGCACATGCATCCCAGAAGCAACCCTCAAGTGGCCCACCGGCCTAGCTCGTGGTTCCATCAGAAAAGCAGAGAAAAAGCGAGAAAAACACATTTCCCGAGCCTTCAAAAATTCCTCAAGTAGTACAGACTATGAATGTAACATTCCGCATAGTCTAGCAATACTCAACCCCCAATGCAGCACACTGTGTGTCTGGAAGTGGTGGTGGTAGTTGTCTGTGACACAGTGATTTTTTTTTTTTTTTGGTGACAGTACCTCGGCCATGACAGTTAGTCGTGGACTCATCTAAATATTAAATGATTCTATAATCAATCGTGTGCCGAGTCTTAGTCATATACCCATTTCATCAGGTTGAGTCCGAACATGGGTTTGTGTAAATTAATCTAATTGCTACTCCAATGACAGCCTCGCTACTGACAAGCACTGTCTCTGCTCTTCTTTTCATACGACTGGTTGGCCCTCCACTCACACGCTTCCTGTGGATTCATGACTGTTACGTGGACGATAGTCACTGACACTCAAAGCAAAGAACAAATTAAAACGACTGTATTTGATGAAAACATGAAAAGTTTGGAATTTTCTTTAAAACTTAATCAGATTAAGCACTGATTGCTTTGCAGGATTACATAAGTTTTTTTGTAGAATGGGGAGCTCATTATTATCCTACGGTTAATATTCTTCGATTTCAGAAATTCTTTGTAATTTTAAACTATCAACTTATCAAGCACAATATTTTGCAGAACAATACATCTACGCAGGTGGCATAATAAAGAGATGGTGGGTTGATGTACTGGGTCTTCCCTGTGGGTAATTTGCAAAGCATTTTGAGTAGTGAGTAAGGCGCTATATAAATATAAAGAATTATTATTATTACTATTATACTTGACGACTTCTCAATTTCAAATTTTAAACGTTAAGCTTTTTCACCAAATAAACAAAACATGTAGCACTCAGCTTCTATATATCTTCACAGACCATCTTCAAACCTGATCCAAATATAATATAGCCATACCGCCACTTTTTTTTTTTAAAAAACAAAAAAGGCACTGCTAATCACACATGTGGTGATTTAAAATAAACACTGTGCTCCCTCAGTGTGCAGTAGACGTTATAATCATGTGTGTTAGTTACTGTTACCCCTTGTTATGAGTTTGTGCACTGATAACTTTGATAGCATTGACAGTTCTTTTTTATTCTGTTACATGCACTTTGTGATGTGCCTGGGTCATAATGTATATGACCAAAACATTTATTTTATTTCAAAAGGAAAACAAATGTTACTTCTAATATTGTGCACCATATTTGATTTTATTCACTTTATTTGCCTGGCTCATATATGACAAAAATATTTATTTTATTTCAAAAGGGAAACAATGTTATTGCTGTGCACTATTTTTTTTATGCACTTTGAGATACGCCTAGGTCAGATATGACCAAAACGTTTATTTTTGTATTTCAAAAATGGAAAAAAAGTATTACTACTACCTCATATTCTGTTCAGTTATAGCTTTTTTTTACTGTTTTGTATGCACTTTTTGATAAGCTGATGTCAGTTGTGACCAAATTTAAAATAAAAATAATGATTTAAAATTACTTGTTTTCAATACATTCATGCTGGTTTAAAATTTGTTATTACCTGCTGCTTACTGACTGCTGAAACTTTTTAGACCAGCTACATTTCTTGGTTTGAAAATCTGGGTCAACTGAATTTGTAATTAAATAGCCCTGCTCTACACCTTCATCAGTAGCAGTCAAAATCCCTGCTGTACTAGAACAAATTTCTTTTTTGACTATTTAGTCAGAATTGGTTGGTAGTCTTCAACTAATTTTAGCAAAGTGTAAATCAACAGTGATACCTACTATCCAAATAAATACATGATAAGGGCTTGGAGTTAAATTCTAGTTGTTAATCTTCACGTGAAAGAAATATATCAGCAGATAAATAACTTTTGAGAAAAACAGTTTTAGATGCTGAGGTAATCCTCAGAAAAGCTCTGAATAAAAAGAATGCATAAGACAGTGTGATCATATTATTTATTTAACTGATTTAAAAAGTAGATTGCCAAAATATGTAATTAAATATGGTTTCATTTTAGAACAAAATGTCAGTGGGAACTAGAGGCAGCTAAAAACTGTAATTCTGATAGAAAAAAATCAACATCCTGGGTCTATACAGCATAAGAAACAGCATACTGTATTAAGTTTTTAAAATAAAACAAGTTAGGCTTAAAAAAAAAACTTCTCTCTGAAAGAGTTTTCAGTCTGTGTGCTGGTGCCAGAATCTGTTGAATTTAATTACAATGACTCCCTTATTCAAAGTACTTATTAAAAGCTTTGTTCTACTGCACTTGTTTAGAATTTATAAATAACTAATCTTCAGCATTAGATTTACCAACATTTGGATTTTTGTCAGGACTAATAATAAATTTAGAGATGTTCATTTGCTGACCGTCCTGTTTTTATTTGCCCTTTAGCTTGTTTAGATATTATTTATGCATCAGTTTCAAAGAAGCAAGTTAGTAAGAGATTGGAGCAGTTCTAAATTTCACCTACCAAGCCAGGACCAGAGATGAAATAATTAAATGGGGTTTCGGTACAATAATAGTATGGAATATTAAAATCTTTGTCAGATTTAAAACATTGGTTGAATGACGATGTGTATTTTTTAGCATTTCTTGTTTGAGTTAAAAGAGACATCTTGAACATAAGAAAAGATATATTGAGATATCTTCAACAACAGAGGGTTCAATAAAATAATACAATGCAAGAATTCTGATTCATGTCCTTCATGCAAAAAAACTAAGATTTATTGATTATCAATTAATACAACATACCTGCTCAGGCATTGATCCTTGTTCAATACCACTCTTCAAAAGCCTGTAACAGTTGCCAAATAAATCCCATCTGGTTAGATCATGTGCGCTAGAAAGCAAAGATAATCATGGTTCAGAATAATTCACGTGTAACTAATAAAATGTTACAAATGTATGGACAACTGAAGAAAGTAGGTTAAAATATAATTGACATGTATGCATTAGGTAATTTTTAAAGACAACGACAAGACTCAAATCTTTACAACAAAATCAAGTGAACCAAAACATCTTTTTGTCATTTCTTCCCTTCAGATCCATTATAGTTACTTGTTAAAGATCACACAAAAAGTACAGTTTTCAAAAAATACAAATGGTTTAAATAGTAAAAGATGAAAAAATAATGAAAAACTGTTTCAACATACTTATGAAAAGCTGTTAGCCGTTTCAAAGTGGAGAGAACATTATAAATGTCATCATCATCAGCTTCTTCACCCTGAAAATATATATAAAATTTACTTAAGTTTATTAACACTATAATTACTGTTAGCAGCTTTTCTTAGAAAAATATAAAGTCTAGATATTGTCAACATGCTATATCAAATACTACTACTAGGAAACAGATTCTGATTTTAGTACATACAGTTTTATTTACGAGAAAATAGTTTCCAAGATTTGCACAAATCTTGCTGTTGGTTTTATTTATTTTTTTTTAAGTCAAAGCATTTTCTTCACAATCATGGTATATATTAATTTGCCATTTGAAATTAGTTTGCATTCTAAAGTGAAGTATATTGTACAAATAAAAAAAAATTAATTTCTTGCCAACTGTAGTATTTTATGATGGATCTCATGGGTACCAGGGACCTTTTTTGCAAAAAGGTGTCAGGGAAAAAAAGAAAAAAATCTTTGAACAAACTATGTAATTTTTTTTTTTCATTTCCATAAGAAACACATGTCTATCGGGTGCATTTTATTTTGCAAGCCATCTTAGATGGTGAGCCTCGATTCTTAAGCACTTTTTTCTTACATTATTTAAAACACTCGCACCTTGCCCAACTCCATCCCACCCCGAGTCATGTATAAAGTATGTACAATAATGACAACAATGTTAACGCAATAACAGAGATGTTGTGTGAGCCATAAAATCTAACTGTTTTATTCAAACTGATGTACACAACTGAACCAGCCACAGTTGGGTGAAAAAGAAAAAAAAAAAAAAAGGCTTTTGGCAATTAAAAAAACAGGACTTCAGAGAGACTAGTCCATTGAAAAAGAGATGAAGAGCTACCTGATCATACCTGGGGTAGACAGTGATGTAAATCCAAGTAAACTTCCCAAAATAGGGGAAAGTTACAAAAAAATAATTGTGCATCCTTGCCTTAATTAGCCCTTCTGAGAGAGCTTTCAGCGACCGGAAGAAATGTTGTAACATGTAACCGTACTATTCTGAAGCCAAATGCTGTGTACAAACCGGTGTTTCTGTCACACAGCTTGATGTTTCCTCAGTAGAATTTCACAATTGTTTTATTGTTTTTTTGATATCTTTGTGCAATACTGGACAGAACTTAGTAAGTTAGTAATTTGTTTAAAAATGTTATGGGTTTGGCTTTTTTGTACCTTTGTTCAATATATGACAGAACTTGCTTACAATGGCTATAATTATTTTTTATATTTTTCTGTACAGTATTTAATAGGACTTTGGATTCTTACACAATAGTACAGTTTGTTGGATTTTTGTTCTTGCTTGTATACTGCATAAATCACCTTACAGCAGAGCAGTTTATGTTTATCCAGACTGTAATGTTCATGCACTGTAATTTAATTATGATTAGTATTTTCTTCCCTTTGGATTGATATCTTGTTTACTTAAACGGTGTCTGTTTAAAATGCTCTCTTTATAAAGGTTTTATTGGTCTTTTGTGTATATTTTTAGCACCAAAGGTTTCAATTTAAGTAAAAGTGGCTTATGCGTTTCAGAGGCATGTCTGAGGCAAAAAAAATAAACTGGAAATAATAAATTTTATCACAGATGAATGACAATCTTTTCTCAAGGTAAGGATACTGCAAAAGTCAGACAGGAGAAAAAAACAATTTGTTAAACTTGTTTATGTACCCCAGTGCACTAAAGCACATTAGGGGTTAGATTTGCAGGAGGACAGACAGTCTGGCCCACCCCAATCACACTATGTGGCATGAGAAGTCTGCAGGGAAACCTAGTACTACTAGGGTAAGCTCCTCAGGGGTATCTGTAGACCTGTGAGTGCTGGCCGAGTAACATGGAAACATTAATGAAGGCTCACGCGGTAGTGTTTCCTGATCCAAGATAACGGAACTCAGTATACGGGGGCCTTTGAGTTGTGAAGACGCCACTGCACAGTGACTGAACAAGTAAAGGAGGCTAGAGGTGAACAAGCATGTGAGGGGTAAAGATGAAAACCAGAAAGCTTAGGTGTTTTGTTATTTTTTAGCTCCTATGTATTTGTGGGATAACTGTTCTGACTGTTTTCCTGCTTTGGTAATAAAACAGTTTTCTTTAATTAGTTTGGTTCTTTTTGTTGTCATCTGGGTTCAGGAACAAAATACAAATGCCCCTTACAGTCCACAATACATTTCTTTGCTTATTGATGTGCTTACAGCAGTGTTTAGTTCTTCTCACTTGATTGCATGCTACATGTATGCTCTATATTCTGTCTCACCATGTAAATGAGCACATTAATCAATCCAGCAGCAGCAGCAGGCTATACCTTTGCAAAATAATTAAATAAGGTTCCTTGTACGTAAAAGAAGTAAGAGCTCATAAGTGTGCCCTTTACAGTTACTACTGTCCTATGTCTAAAGAGCTAAAGAACTGAACCAATATAGGAATCATAAATCCATAATTATACAAAAACCACCATTAATATTACAGAATGGACCACTACTCATTAACAAGCACTGCCTTACTAGCCAGCAGTGATATTTTCATAACGAAAATGAGAACTAGAACTAAAAATATTGTTTTTCATTTTACAAGAACTGAAATTAAGGCAAACAGAGAAACTAAAATTAAGTAAAATAAAAATGAGTGATATGTGAACAAACTAAAATGAGAATGAAAAATGAGTAAAAATGAGAAAAAAAACAGCAATGGCATTTTGGTTCAATCCGGTTCAGTCGCCCTGAGCGTTCATGTTAAGTTGCACTGTTCACTACGCGGTGATCTTGTACCTTGGGCTTACTAAAGTCACATGGCACAACTTCCATAAAGGACCGTTGTTTGTTTGTTGAGCACACTTAGTTCGTTGGCTTGAAGCAGTAAGCATGTGTGGTTGCCAATGATGACTTTTGTACAGATGTTTGCAGGTAGAAAGCAAGAAAGTAACATGTAGAAATACTTTAATTACAGAGCAAATGATGATAAAAGCAAATGTAGTGTGTGAGAAAAAGAAAAGAGTCTTGGTGTTCCAGTGCAGGACCAACTGAATCAGTACTAGTGGAAGTCCAGCACTTCTCTGGCACCATGACTGCACTTCAGTACAGGGACATGCGATTAAGGAAGGCATGAAAAGTTTATTAAAAAAAAACACTAATAATGATAACATAAGATAAATAGAACTGGTCTGTGCTATAAATTTGTTTTCTGTATGATTTCAATAATTGTAATCATTTTTACTGTCAAAATCACTGAATTTGCACGTTTCCTGATCAAATACAGGGGAGAAACGCGAGGTGTGATAGCAACGAGCTTAGCCTCAGCTCAGACTGCACTATCCCTCATATGTTGATGAATGCAATTGGCGCGTGTCTATTGCGGTCTCTGTGTGTCACATATCTAGTCTTGCTGATCGGACATAAAACTGCAGTGAAAAGGCACAAAGGCAGACAGACAGTACCGTGCCGCACTGGAGGTGGCAGATGTGAACCCAACAGGTGCTGCTGTTCTTCTATGCAGACGCTCCAATAAGTTAGCGATATCAGAATGTCAAGTGTACTGCAGTGGACCGTTTATTTTTATTTTTTCTACCAACATAAAAATGGAAGATTAAGACTTTTAAAACTAAAGAAAAACAAGGAGGACTTTTACAAGAAAGTGACAGAGATTTTCATGAAGAAGGATAAGACCATAAACAGTTTTCAATTTTATAAAAAATTGGATCAGACTAAGAAAAAAAACATCACTTAAAGACTAAATTATGACCTTAAATAAAATATTTGTTTGCTTTTCTTGTTATCCTTTAGTTGAACAATCTGTATTAAAATTGATTTAAGCATCAAAATTAAAAGTTTTTAAAAACAGCAAAATATTTCAATTAAGGTCAAAATTTAAATCTATTTTTTTGTACACCACTCTATACTTTCATTTGTATTGAATGAGTATAAATTGTAAAATTGCAACGACAAATTTAGAACATATGGAGGGTGCAGAGCAAACGCGCTGTCTCTGCTCTCTCTTGCCGCTATAAACATAACAGTCTTTCTTAGCCAAATATGTGTGTAAAGAATGCTGATGAGATATGAAAAACATAACCAGTAGACAATGTGCATGCTGCCAATCGAATAGTGAATAAGATATGAGTTCATATATTTTTTAATCTGATTCTGAAGGAGTCAGTGCATCATGAACCTCACCGCACGTCACTGCTTCAGAACTGGCAGCAGAAATCGTCAACATACAGTTTTGCTGGTGCCGAGGACCTTGTCTGTGCACCTGCATTACAGGCGTTCATCAAGCGAATATGTGGCTATCTGTGCAATGGATGTCAATGCAGCATGAACAAATCTCTCGAAATGCGTGCTTGTTTAAACCTTGTTTAGACTGGTTTCTTAGGTTGAAACATTTGATCTTGCTGACTGACTATATTCTTAAGGCCACTTAATCTGTTTGTTCATTGATAGTCAAGCTCTGTTTAATGGCATTATGAACTGTTAGTGTATTTTGTTGACAAACATAACTTGCATTGAAATCTGTGTTCTAAAATTGTATTAATTATTATATAAAAAGGTCAAAACTAAATAAAATAAAAATTGTGACTCCACTGAAAACTAGAACAAAATAAAAATTAATTAATTTTATAAAATAAAAACTAAATCTACAATATCAGAACTGAAATATCACTGCAGTAGCCAGTCACCTCATTCCAATCAGATGGAGTCATTGTAACCAACAGCTATAACAGTAATCGAAAAATGCTTTCATTTCTCAGTGTGAGTGCCCATCATTAATGCCTTCCTCATTTTGCACACTTCTTTAAATAATCTAAAGAAATGGGTAAACATTCATAATCACTGTAAAAGAAGTTTTTACTTATTTACTTTGGATTTCTAATAATTGTATACGTGAATACTCTTTTCATTGATGGGGATGAACAGTTTGAAAGTGCCTACTAGACAGTATATACAATTTATTTTTTCAAGTAGTGCATTTACTAATAATGTTATTATTGTATTAATAATATGACTTAAGATAAAATTAATAGAGAATGAATATAACAAAAGGAAAATTCACACAATATTTCAAATGAGGCAGGAAGAAGAAATAAGCCATAAACCCTTACTTGCATTTAGAGCAATGAACATTGTCTTAATTACTGTACCAAGCCTTTATCTTTGTGAAATGTACAGTATATTATGGAAGATGATATATGTATCACATTTTTTATTGTTTTTATTTGCATTATGGACAAAATTAGAATTTTGCTGTCTTTGTGATATAAAAGCATGTACTAACTTTAACAAAGGACTACCAAAATACATAAATTTAAATATGCAACATTTAAAATAAATATATGCAGATAAAAATAAAAAAGCAAAATGTAACAACACATTAAAATATATAATTTTATTAGAAATCTTTTAAAGAAAAATGTTTATTCGTATTATGCTACTAAGTTCAGTACTGAACGGAAGATATTAGACACTCGGCTCACTAACAATAATGGACTTCATTGTTAACATAATGGTGTCTGAGATATCATTGCAGATATATTCTGTACCTCTTGCAGCAAATCTTCTACAGAGTGATTGAATCGATCCACCATTTCATCAATAAGCTGACTGCGGGCCACATCCACTCTGTTCATGATGGTGTACTCTTCGCTGCACAGAATACTGTAGGTTTTGCTACAAGCTTCAAGTACCTCTGTTTCAGTGTGCTTTTCCACCACAAATTTAATTTGTTTTAACAAGGCATCAAGGTGCTGCAAAAGAAATAACAAAAACAATACAAAAGACCTAAAACAACAAAAGATTAGCCAAACATTAACTTTTAATATGATCAATGCAATGATTAAAATGTATTAGTAAAGGCTTTACTAATTTAGCTAGAGTCTAGTCAGAAGTGTTACTATGATACATTGGAAAAGACCGCATTTATATTGATACAGGAAGTTTCAGTCAATGTACCTGTAGAACCTCGTATATTAAAATAAAAATATTGCAAACACTTACCTTTTCCATTCTCCCTGCACTATATATTTCTAAGTCAAAAAACTGTGGAATTTGTAACAGGTTTGCCACCTTCTCAGAATCTGCTTGATACTATTAAAATGAATAAAGAAAAATGTGTTTATTACTAATTTATTTTCTTCATGAATACTTTGAACATTGTAATCAAATGACAATACAGAATAATGTATTTGTAACTCTGTTTTACATGATATTCTTTAAATCTGCCAAAAGTTAATATATATGTGGAAATGTTACCAAAGAGATGAATTCTGTCTCTGTCTTTACTACCCACTGCAAACTGACAAAAAAAAACTGCTAGGCTCATGCACGATATAGCATGAAAAAACGCTTGTGGCATTTGCAGACATACGAGGTAGAAAGAAGTATGTTTTAAAAATTTGTATAATAAAATTACAAGTTCTCAAAAACAAATTTAAAGTAATAAAATAAATGCCATTAACAAATTGTAAAGTAAGAATTGACAGGACATGAATTAAAATTATACACATATATCAAAATGATTAAAGTATAGCATTTCTGAAGCTTGCTAAATAAAAATATGATTTTTTTTAAATATGTAAAAATTATTCTATAAACATTTTTTACCTTAGAGAGAAGCATTGGAAGTGCCATGATGAAGTGTTCAGTTATCTTATTTTTGTCATCGATTTGCATTTTTCTTTCTTTAGCAGTCAGAACCTGTGAAAAAACAATGTACTCTAAGGACATATATTCAAACCATAACATATAATCTATTCATATTTTACTTTAATTACTTTCAAAAAGTTATTTTTTTCAACATATACCTCTATTTTAATATAGAAGTAACCCGATTTAAAAGTAACATTACATTTGTGAGCATCTGTGGCAGCCATAAATTAAAAACTACAGATAAAGATTTAGTGTGACTGTATTCACCAAAACTACATTGCTGTAAAATACTAAGTCGCTAACTAAAAACAGCTCAATTAAAATTTAAAATAGCTAAATAAGCCAAACACTGGCAAAGATGAATAATTATAAAGAGTGCAATTCAATGGTCTTTAAAGCGGTCTATAAAAAAAATAACAGGTTTAGATAATTTCATACTTCTCTTAGTTGTACAAATGTAAGTGGTTAAATATATTCAGGCTCTGACAGGTTTGTAATCTAAAAGCTAAAACATAATGAACATCTGAAACATGGTTCAGATTAACTTTCCAAGATACTCGTCAGTAACAGGTTTTCAAGCTATATATGAAAATAAAGTACTGTTAAGAAAAACAATCCTAACCCCAAATGAAGTATCAATATACAGATTTATTTTATACTACTACTTTTACTAAAAGTTACACACTGTCTTAGAAGTGGTGGGTCAGAATTCTTCCAGCTAAGCAAGATAAGTCTACATGCTAGTATTGAGGTAAAGACAACTCTGTCCTTCTCCACTTTAATCCCATCTGGGAGAACATCAAACACAGCTGTTAATGGGTTAGGAGTGATTGTGACACCAATGTTATCTGATAGGCATTCAAAGATTTTTGTCCAAAACAATGTTAATTTGGTGCATGACCAAAACATATAGTCCAGTGAGGCTGGAGCTAGATTGCAATATTCATAGATTGAATCTTGCCCTGGAAACCTTTTGTATAATTTTAACAGAGATAAATGCACTCGATAGAAAATTTTAAGTCAAGTAATTTAGATCTTTGCGCATATGGAGCTAGAGTGTATTCTGTGAATGGCTGCCTTCCACTGCTTTTCTGAAATCTATACTAATAAAAGGCAAAGCCCTCACTGACTGACACACTCATCACTAATTCTCCAACATCAAGTGTAGGTAGAAGGCTGAATTTTGGCAGGCTCATTCCTTACAGCTTACTAACAAAAGTTGGGCAGGTTTCATTTCGAAATTCTACACGTAATGGTCTTAACGTTCATATACTGTAATAGACTGCAGCTCGATGGCCGTGGGAGGCGGAGTTGCGTGTCGCATCATCACGCCTCCCACGTAATTGAGTGCCTGCCCATATAAGGCCATCCGTCAGCGACAATCCAATAGAAACACTGCCGCTAAATATTCACGGGTGAAGGACTGTGCTTATGCAGACAAAGATGAGATGGTTAGGGTGGTGTTTGGCACAAACTCAGTGAAAATGCGAGAGAAACTTTTAAGTGCCGGGTCTTAGCTAACATTAAATAAAGCTGTGGACATGGCACGAGATGGCACAAGCACAGCTGGGAACCTTCGATGCATGTACAGTAATCCCTCGCTATATCGTGCTTCGACTTTTGCGAATTCACTCTATCGCGGATTTTAAATGTAAGGATATCTAAATATATATCACAGATTTTTCGCTGGTTCGCGGATTTCTGCGAACAATGGGTCTTTTAATTTATGGTACATGCTTCCTCAGTTTGTTTGCCCAGTTGATTTCATACAAGGGACGCTATTGGCGGATGGCTTAGAAGCTACCCAATCAGAGCATGTATTACATATTAACTAAAACTCCTCAATGATATAAGATATGCATCCCGCACGGTGCTTGATTGTTTGCTTGTCTCTGCCTCTATCTCACCCTCTCTGACATTCTCTGCGCCTGACGGAGGAGATGTGAGCAGAGGGGCTGTTTGCTTAGAAGATACTGATGCTCCTCTAAAAAATGCTGCTTTATTGCGGTATTTCGGAATAGTTAAAAGCACATGTATTGATTTTTTGATTGTTTACTTTTCTTTGCGAGCGTTCTCTCTCTCTCTCTCACTCTGAAATTCTCTGCTCCTAATGCGGGCACTTCTTTGAAGAGAAGATATATTTGCATTCTTTTAATTGTGAGAAAGAAGATCTCTGTCTTGACATGGAACACAGTTTAAACTTTTGACTAAAGGGTGTTTTTTAATGTCTAGAGGGCTCTAATAATGTTAACAGTGTGGGAGAGTTTATAAGGGCTTAAAATATATAAAAATAACCATACAAACATATGGTTTCTACTTCGCGGATTTTCATCTATCGCGGGGGGTTCTGGAACACAACCCCCGCGATCGAGGAGGGATTACTGTACACCAAGTGGCTCACGTGAACTGACGCAGTACGCAGACAAAAAGCAACAGTTTCAAAGAGCGCTGAACAAAAACCAAATTACACAATTGAGAAGGCAGCAAAAAAGTATGAAGCGTGTGATGCATACATGCATATTCATAAGTACAGCTACTGCGGAAACAAAGCACACGGCGGAAAAAGTCAATGTCCAGCTAAAGGAAGACAGTGTAAAAAAAACCCGTGCATGCAGTGTGTCATGTCTCAGATAAAGAGGAAGACGAGCTGTTTATTGATGCAGTAAGAAATGAATCGATGAATGAAACCTGTTATCTTTACAACGGTTAACAGATACGGAATGTAACTTGAACATAACACATCCTCCAAATAAGAACCTGATTGAAAGAAATAATGATAATCAAATCCTTGACGACAGCAACACTCATAACAGTCACAAAACAATATTGACAATCATGTTACGTTATTTTAAAAATTTTCTCTTTTCTTTTTCATAACTTCTTTAACACACTACTTCTCCGCTGCAAAGCGCAGGTATGTGTGTGTATATATATATATATATATATATATATATATATATATATATATATATATATATATATACACACACATACACACACACACACAGTGGAACCTCAGTTTACGAGTGTTTTGCAAGACGAGCAAAAATTTTTAATAAATTTTGACTTGATAAGCGAGCGATGTCTTGCAATACGAGCAGTATGGATACACTTTGTCTGCTGAGCGTCATGTGATCACAACTGAGCTGATGGTTCTTCTCTCTCTCTCCTTATCTCGCTCGCTTGACCAGCACCTCTCTCTCTCATCTTGCTTGCTCGCCCAGCGCATCTCTCTGTTTACAGCGCGTCTCTCTCTCTCTCTCTCTCTCTCTCATCTCGCTTGCTCGCCCAGCGTGTCTCTCTGTTTACAGCGCGTCTCTCTCTCTCTCTCCTTATTTCGCTCGCCCAGCGCGTCTCTGTTTACAGCGCGTCTCTCTCTCTCTCTCCTTATCTCGCTCGCCCAGCCCGTCTATCTGTTTACTACAGCATTGTGACTGTGTGTGTGTGCACTGTGAAGTGCGAGTCCCCATCTTGCTCCCCAAAACACGAAGCTGAGTCTCAGTACTTTAACACTAGTTTTATTCAGCTTGAAACAGCAACAGCGCTGTTATTTATTGCAGCGGGATCTTTATAATGTTCCTTGTATGACCCATTGACGACAGGCGCTTATAGCATGTCTGAGATCTTTTTGGATGTGCTTATACGGCGAACTGCTACAGCTCTGGGAGACTGCGATTTGCTTTCGGACGCTCTTCCGCGTGTCTTCCTGTTGGGTGGAATCCCACATGAGTTTAGAAACTCACACCAGCCATGATTTTTTTTAAAGGTAAAGTGCAGGTTAATTTGTATTATGTATTTTACTTTATATTTTGTCTTAATCATTTTTATATGAATAGTTTTGGGTTGTGGAACGAATCATCCAAGTTTCCATTATTTCTTATGGGGAAATTTGCTTTGATATACGAGTGTTTTGGATTGCGAGCATGTTTCCGGAACGAATTATGCTCAAACCGAGGTTCCACTATATATATATATATATATATATATATATATATATATATATATATATATATATATATATATATATATATACACACACACACATACAGTAATCCCTCCTCGATCGCGGGGGTTGCATTCCAGAACCCCCAGCGAGAGATGAAAATCCGCGAAGTAGAAACCATATGTTTGTGTAGTTATTTTTATATATTTTAAGCCCTTATAAACTCTCCCACACAGTTAACATTATTAGAGCCCTCTAGACATGAAATAACACCCTTCAGTCAAAAGTTTAAACTGTGCTCCATGACGAGACAGAGATGACAGTTCTTTCTCACAATTAAAAGAATGCAAATAGATCTTCTTCTCTTCAGGAGCAGAGAATTTGAGAGAGAGAGAGAGAGAGAGAGAGCTCGCAAAGAAAAGCAAACAATCAAAAAATCAATACGTGTGCTTTTAAGTTTGCCGCGGCATTTTTTAGAGGAGCGTCAGTATCTTCTAAGCAAACAGCCTCTGTGCAAACAGCCCCTCTGCTCACATCTCCTCCGTCAGGCGCAGAGAACATCAGAGAGAGAGAGCGAGCGAGATTAACACTAGAATTACCAGAGCCTACGAAAAAACTCGTAATTCCGTCCCACCTTAAATCGCTTCTTAAAATCGTTCACAGCTCTCCACCAGCGTCTTTTGTCATCTAAATGTGCTGATAAAAATCAGGCTGCAAGCAGCCGGCTATTCCATCCCCCCACCGACTTAGAACGTGCACAAACTTCTCCCAGCTCATGCCTTGATTGATTATCTGGGAGTGAAGTGGAGTTTTAGAGTGGAAAGAATAGATCATTATTTGGAATACACGCATTTCACGTGTGTTCCGTTTCTACAGTAATCCGTGTAAACACATTTTTAAAACAGAAACGTTTTTCATATTGTAGTAGTAAATGACAAAATGTAAGCATAAATTATATAATGTATGAAGCCTAAAGTCCAAATATCAAACACTTTCACAAAAGGTACACATATAACAGAACAAGTATGCTTTTATTCAAAAATATAACTGCAGAAAAAAGCCACCTTAGCATGCCATATTGACACGTCCGTACTGCAGCTGACACAGTAGCATAATGGTATCAGCCGCTGACTAGTATCCAAAAGCTCATGAGTTCGATCCCACATGGCTCAGTTTTGAGAAGTAAACTGCTCTTATTCTTACTATTTTAGAATAAAACATGCATTTGATTTCAGTGTGTAACAGCCAGTAATTTATGATACTTGTAAAGGTTAGTTTTTTTTATTCACTTTTCATTCTCAGTCGTGTTCAGGATCCTTCCCTACCCCCCATCTGAGAATGCTGTTTTCACATAAAGATGCGCTGTAGCTCTGCAGCGTACTTGTGACTGCATTCTCGTACCAATGCTTGCGAACTGAAGTGCCTGCGTGCACTTTTCGTGGCATTACACGTCTATTTTTTTTAGCATGCCCGTGTCGCTCAAACACAGGAACATATGTTGGTGTACAAGAATAAAAAACAAGTGCACTTTTATTCTAGACTATAAGTGAAGAAAAAATAAAGCAAGTTACAGTAGGCGGTTGATCGACAGCTTGCGTGGTGCAATGCTAAGAACTGCTGATTTCGATCCGTGCTATATAAAATCATCACATTCAAATATTAACAATTTCCACACACCCTTCCTACATTCACGACATGTGTACTTGTTGCAGTGTACACATCTCTCTGTGCTATGGTTCCTATTACACTGAATGAGCACCTGACATTGTACTTTCTTCCCTATATAAATAACATTCGAGTATAGCGTCTCCAAATAAATCACATTTGAGTTATAGCGCGTCTTTATGTGAAAACAGCATTGTCAGATTGGGGGGGAATCGTGAACGCGACTGAGAGAATGGAACTGAATAAAAAAAGACTGAAATCAAATGTATGTTTTATTCTAAAATAGTTAAGTACATGCAATATTATTTGAAAGCGAACAGCGTCAGATCGGGCATATTCAAACCCGATCTGGCGCTGTTCGTTTCAAATAATATTGCATTAGTGCGATGATGTTTTTACATATATTGTCTCTTTCATTCATCTTGCGGTTTGTAATCAGTGACCGTGTTTTTCCCGATCTTGCCAGTTCACACATGTTGCTGTATGGTGCTGTTTCTTTTGTACTCCAGGACATGCAGAGGACAGAAAAGTACAGAGCAGTAAGTTCAGCGCTATATGCAATCAGACAGACAAACAGGCAGAGAAGGCACTAGATATATAAATAAACAGGGAAGGCACTGTATAATAGATATATAAAAAACAGCTAAGGGGATAGATATATAGATAGGTAGGAAGGAAAGGCACTATATGATAGGCAGACAGGGAAGCTCCTATATAATAATAAAATTACTGTTATTACTATGTAGATAGACAGGGAGTTCAGCGTCAGCGTGTATTCAAACCCGATCTGACGCTGTTCGTTTTCAAATAATATTGCATGTACTTAACTATTTTAGAATAAAAAACATACATTTGATTTCAGTCTTTTTTTATTCAGTTCCATTCTCTCAGTCGCGTTCACGATTCCCCCAAAAAAATCTGACAATGCTGTTTTCACATAAAGACGCGCTATAACTCAAATGTGATTTATTTGGAGACGCGCTATACTCGAATGTGATTTATATAGGGAAGAAAGTACAATGTCAGGTGCTCATTCAGTGTAATAGGAACCATAGCCCAGAGAGATGTGTACACTGCAACAAGTACACATGTCGTGAATGTAGGAAGGGTGTGTGGAAATTGTTAATATTTGAATGTGATGATTTTATATAGCACGGATCGAAATCAGCAGTTCTTAGCATTGCACCACGCAAGCTGTCGTATCAACCGCCTACTGTAACTTGCTTTATTTTTTCTTCACTTATAGTCTAGAATAAAAGTGCACTTGTTTTTTATTCTTGTACACCAACATATGTTCCTGTGTTTGAGCGACACGGGCATGCTAAAAATAGGCGTGTAATGCCACGAAAAGTGCACGCAGGCACTTCAGTTCGCAAGCATTGGTACGAGAATGCAGTCACAAGTACGCTGCAGAGCTACAGCGCATCTTTATGTGAAAACAGCATTCTCAGATGGGGGTAGGGAAGGATCCTGAACACGACTGAGACTGAGAATGAAAAGTGAATAAAAAAAAACTAACCTTTACAAGTATCATAAATTACTGGCTGTTACACACTGAAATCAAATGCATGTTTTTATTCTAAAATAGTAAGAATAAGAGCAGTTTACTTCTCAAAACTGAACCATGTGGGATCGAACTCATGAGCTTTTGGATACCAGTAAGCGGCTGATACCATTATGCTACTGTGTCAGCTGCAGTACGACGTGTCAATATGGCATGCTAAGGTGGCTTTTTTCTGCAGTTATATTTTTGAATAACAGCATACTTGTTCTGTTATATGTGTACCTTTTGTGAAAGTGTTTGATATTTGGACTTCAGGCTTCATACATTATATAGTTTATGCTTACATTTTGTCATTTACTACTACAATATGAAAACGTTTCTGTTTTAAAAATGTGTTTACACGGATTACTGTAGAAACGGAACACACGTGAAATGCGTGTATTCCAAATAATGATCTATTATTTCCACTCTAAAACTCCACTTCACTCCTAGATAATCAATCAAGGCATGAGCTGGGAGAAGTTTGTGCACGTTCTAAGTCGGTGGGGGGATGGAATAGCCGGCTGCTTGCAGCCTGATTTTTATCAGCACATTTAGATGACAAAAGACGCTGGTGGAGAGCTGTGAACGATTTTAAGAAGCGATTTAAGGTGGGACGGAATTACGAGTTTTTTTGTAGGCTCTGGTAATTCTAGTGTTAAAGCAAACCATCAAAAAATCAATAAGTGTGCTTTTGGGCACTGAAAAAGCGGCATTTCTTAGAGGAGCGTCCGTATCCACTAGGCAAATAGCTGCAAACAGCACCTCTGCTCACAGCCGCTCCGTCAGGCGCAGAGAATGTCAGAGAGGGTGAGATAGAGGCAGAGACAAGCAAACAATCAAGCTCCGCGCGGGATGCATATCTTATAGCATTGAGGAGTTTTAGTTAATATGTAATACATGCTCTGATTGGGTAGCTTCTAAGCCATCCACCAATAGCGTCCCTTGTATGAAATCAACAGGGCAAACAAACTGAGGAAGCGTGTAGCATAAATTAAAAGACCCATTGTCTGCAGAAATCCGCGAACCAGTGAAAAATCCGTGATATATATTTAGATTTACATTTAAAATCCGCGAAAGTTGAAGCGTGATATAGCGAGGGATTACTGCATATATATATATATATATATATATATATATATATATATATACTGTATATATATACCCGATCTTCATATTCTCAAATAGACAAACCACACGCCATGGCGCAATGGAAGAGGCTTCGCCTCTAGCGCTGACGTCCGAGGTTCGATTCCTGAGAGGGGGTGCACTGAGTGTGTACGCCTGATGAGCCCAAAATTAGGGCGAAACACGTGTAGTGTACTCGTTGCATTATTTGACAGTAAAACTATTTATATATATATATATATATATATATATATATATATATATATATATATAAATACACACACACACACATATATACAGTATATATCAGCGCTTCCCGATTCATTTTACCCTCGCATCCCCTTGGTTTGAGAAGTATGAAAAAATATGAGGTTAACGCAGAAAGACAGATCACCAATTGAAGCATTATGAATAACGGATACTTTATTCGCCATCAGTGATTGTTTTGGTAAAGCCATACTCCATGTAATCCTCCTTCCATTTTCTAATTTTTTCACGACTAGCCATGATTAGATGAAAAAAGTAAGAGCGAAGCGATGGTGACTTATTGAGGCACGCAGGCGAAAGCACAATACAACGCGGGCTCGATGTAGTGCACGTCAAGTCGATCTAAAATGTGCGATCAGATTTGAAAAAATATATCTTTTCAAGTTCTATTTAGTCGACACAAATATCTTTGGTTGGAATGTAAGTCGAATTTAGTCTTTAAATTTCTATGGTGAAGAATTATGCAATTTATGCAATGATGACTACATTTAACTTACATTCCTATCAAAGATATTTCTGTCGACTAAATAAAAATTACTTATATTTAAAATTTAAATAGAACTTGAACAGATACGATAGTTCATAATACCCACGCAGACTTGCACGTAAGAGGGGGAGTCATCTGTTTTATCCGTTTTAACAAGCAGCATCTTGCACTGATACGAAATACCCTGCCCATTTAATTATTTAGGAATCTATACTAATAAAAGGCAAAGCCCTCACGGACTCACTCACTCATCACTAATTCTCCAACTTCCAGTGTAGGTGGAAGGCTAAAATTTGGCAGGCTCATTCCTTACAGCTTACTTACAAAAGTTGGGCAGGTTTCATTTCGAAATTCTACGCGTAATGGTCATAACTGGAACCTATTTTTCTCCATATACTGTAATGGAGTTGAGCTCGATGGCCGTGGGGGGAGGAGTTTCGTGTGACATCATCATGCCTCCCACATAATCACGTGAACTGACTGTGACCGCAGTACGTAGAGAACGCAGAGCTCCAAAGAGCGCTGAAGAAAAGACGCTTTACACAATTGAGAACGCAGAAGAAGAATATCAAGCGAGTGACGCATACAAGCATATTCATAAGTGCAGCTGCTGCAGAAACAAAGCACGGTGTAAACCGTAAGTTTAAATTAAGTTTGTAGACACGCTCCTTAAATTAAGTTCATAGACAGGCTGCCGCTGGCGTTTGTCATGCCACGACTAGCACGATATTCGCGGGATACAAGTTTAATAAGAGGATGCAGGGTATAAACGAGAGTTTTGATCACTTTTTAACTAAGTTGAAATTGCTGGTGAAGGACTATGCTTATGCAAATTTCGAGAGACACTGTTTGTCAGGAGGATTGACAGTTAAGGCGGTGGGGGTTAGGTAGTTACGTCAGCATCTCCCCTCCCATTCACTTCATTTCGCTCTGAGCTGAGCTCCGCAGCTAACGTGGTCTTGAGGAAGCAACTTTGTGACTCTGCCACCAAATACTCACAGAAAAATCCACAAGTTAATAGACACGCTGTCTTCTAGGGCTTCTCCACACTGAATCCTCCAGGCACTACTGAGCATAATCTAATTTTGAGGGTTGGGACACCAATATTATTACTGAAAACCTTACAGCCACTGAGACTTTGTAACGGCACAAGACTTCTGGTCACGTGTCTGCAAATGAACCTAATTGAGGCAACTATTTTTACTGGCGGTTGCTCAGGGGAGAGAGTTTGTATTCCTTGCATCCCCGTTACACCGTCTGATCTCCCATTTCAATTCAAATGCGTCTAATTTCCAGTAAGGCTCTGCTTTGTGATGACAATTGATAAGTCTTAGGGACAGACCCTACAAAAGGTTACATTGACAATCATGTTATGTTATTTTTAAAATGTTTCCTTTTCTTAGCACAAGCACAGCTGAGAAGCTTCGATGCATGTGCTCCATAACGCGTTAAAAAAATAACGCATTTAATCACACTTTGCATTCCAAGCAAAGGAGTACTTTTGTCAATGCATGATTTCCTGGTACATCGATTACATTGATGCACACATCAGAGCTGCAAAAATGGAAGAGTCTGAAGAAAGCGCGTTGCTAGGACTGATCAGAGGCAAATTTCATTTAGAAAGACTACCCGACGGAAGCCTTGATAAAAGCGTGGTTTTGTGCAAACTGCGCAAAAAGGAGTTTGCATACCACCGACGCACTTCAACCTTACGGTACTATCTAAATGCAAAACATGTTACAGCGAGCACAAAAACTGTGTATGATGTTAGCACTACCAGTACGAGTTTGAGTACCAACAAAAGGTGTCGGCAGCCCAAAACCTGATGAAATGACTGGCTTCAGGAACAAAATTTGTAAGTCAACATCGGTCAAACTTACAAATTCTCTCACAAAATGGATTGCTTTGTACTGTAGACCACTAACAGTGGTGGAAGATAGGGGGTTTGAAAATGTGCTACAGTTAGCGTCAGGTTATCCAACTTTCCAACTGCCGTGCTGAAAGACTATTTCAAGTAAAATTCAACAGCTTTATGACACTGAAAAGCAAGCAAATTTAGATGCATTACAGAAAGCGGACTTTGTGGCTCTTACTGGGGCTCATTGGACTTCCGTGACCGTTAGTAATTTTAATTACATCTAATTACAGAATGTTCAATGATCACACTGTTTTAGCCTAATGTACTAAATAATTTTGGCTAAGGTTACTCGGAGTTTAAAGGTGAAGCTGGTCAAATTACCTTTTATGTTTCTGCCTTATTTTTTTAAGAAGAAAAACTGCACTTTATGTTGAAATTTTTGTTATTATTATTTAAAGACAATGCCATTCTGAACATGTACTTAAAGTACTTAGAATACCACTTTATTTTTAAGTCTGCCCAATTTTAGCCAGGGATGATATTTTTGTTTCTGTTTTGAACTGAAATGTAGTTTAAATGCATCTTTTTTTTCAGAAATTAAAAGACCTTGTGTTTACAATATTCATGTCCATGTCTATTATTTGATTCTGTCGCCCACTAAAACCCTTTTAAATTAAAAAAAAACATTTGCGCTTTGGGACAAATTTTCTTGTGTGATTATATGCGATTAATCAAGATTAATTAATTACAAAGCCTCTAATTAGATTAATTTGTTCGAGTCCCACCTCTAATATATATATATGTAGATATGTATATATATATATATATATATATATATGTAAATATGTAGTGTCACAAAACGAGACAAAGACAGAAAAAGGTTTGGGGCAGCCACCCATGTAATTCGGTATCCTGGCTGCAACGTCGTTTTCTTTCAAATACCAGCACTGAAGTGCTTACAACAGAGTCCAAAACAAGACTGTCAGAGAAGGGAAAAGGGAAGGCTTTTAAAGGGGGAGGCAGGAAGTGAGGTCATAAGGATCGAGACGCGTGTTCATCGTTCATTGGTTTAGTCCCGGATGTGACATCAGGGGGGCCGGAGCTGGCAAGGTCTGTCTCCATTGGCTCGTCCCAGAAGTGACGTTCAGAGAGACAGGTGGAACCTCCCGGGTTAGGTCTACAGGGAAGTGAGAAAGAGAGTTAGTGCGCTCTGCCACATCCCGGCATGGCTCAGAACTGCCTTCACTCGAGCCCTTTAGCTGCCTCCCATGCGCGCGTGTGTGACAGTAGATATGTATATGCATATATATATGTATATATGTGTGTGTATATAGTGTGAGCTGGAGGGCTGATCGCACCACAAATAGAGACAGAAGCCCCTGGGAAAACCACAAACCCTGAAACACTGTCCTACCTTTTGTTTTGTACGCGGTGCGAGAATCACCACAGGCATCCACTGGCTTAATTCCCTTCGAGTTGTTATTCGGCAGGTGGCCGCGAGGCATCCTGGATGTGGTATGTGAGGAATGGATAGGAAACGAGAGAGCAGCTCAAGGTCCAAGCTTTGCAGATCGACTAATTTTGTTGCAAGACAGAATTTTTATGCTTTCCTCTATTGCTGTGGAACACCAACAACGAGAACAGGAAACTCAGAAGCGTCTTTACGATAGGCGCAGTAAGCTCCGTGAGTTCAAACCTGGCGATCGTGTTTTGGTACTGGTTCCCTCGGATCCAGACAAATTCTTAGCTAAATGGCAGGGCCCCGCCATTATTGAGGAGCGTATGAGTCCAGTAAATTACAAGGTTAGAATACCAGACCGGCGCAAACCATTCCACATTTTACACATTAACCTCTTGAAGGAATGGCACGACCGACAAGAGGTTAACACTTCCTTGGCTGCTGTTTCTCAGACCAATGTTACCATTGGTAACGATCTTACTGACACGCAAAAGACAGAACTGTTATCTTTGATAGAACGGAACACTGATGTCTTTTCAGATTTACCAGGCAAGACTAACATTACAAAACATAAAATTACCACTGAACATGATGTTACGCGTACAGATCTTAACGTTCCGGATACCGGAAGCGGCAAAATATTGTGCGTGAAGAGGTAAAAAATATGCTGACACTGGGTGTAATTTGTGAAAGTAGAAGTGACTGGTGCAGCCCAGTCGTATTGGTCCCAAAGCAAGACGGTTCAGTTCTGTATCGATTTCAGACGCTTGAATAAGGTCTCTAAATTCAATGCTTATCCCATGCCCCGTGTCGATGAACTGTTGGAAAAACTGGGTCAGGCGAGCTATATCTCCACGCTAGATCTCACGAAAGGCTATTGGCTGGTGCCTTTAGAGGCTAGCAGTTGTGAGAAAACGGCATTTGCGACTCCTGACGGACTCTATGAATTTACAAGACTCCCGTTTGGTCTTCACGGGGCACCTCTAACTTTTCAGCGTATGATGGATCAGATCCTGCGTCCTGCTAACCCTAAGAAATGTAAACTGGGCATGTCCAAGACTCATTACTTAGGCTATTCTATGGGCAAGGGTTTACTTAGGCCACAGTTAAGGAAAATAGAAGAAATGCTTGTTTACCTGAGACACAGAAACAAGCACACGCTTTTCTGGGGTTTGCTGGTTACTACAGAAGATTCATTCCAAATTTTGCACATAGAGCTGCTCCTCTTACAGAACTTACTAGAGGCAGAAAAAAACAACCTATCTTGTGGACAGAAAATTGCGAACGTTCTTTCAGCGATTTAAAAACAGCATTGTCTTCTTACCCGGTTCTAAGGAACCCGGATTTCTCAAAAGATTTTATCTTGCAAACAGACACGAGTGTATTTGGTGTGGGCGCAGTCCTGTCACAAATTTTGATGGAGAAGAACATCAAATTTTGATGGAGAAGAACATCCAACTTCCTAGGGAACGTAATTATTCTACAATTGAGAAAGAATGCATGGCAATTAGGTGGGCTGTGGAAGCGCTTCGCTAATACTTGTGGGGACAGAACTTCACTTTGGTAACTGATCATGCTCCACTTCAGTGGTTGTACCGACAGAAAGATACAAACTCTCGTCTAATGAGATGGTTTCTGGGTTTACAACCTTACAGTTTCACAGTAAAGCACCGACCAGGTTCTGAACACGTCAACACAGACGTATTATCCCTACTACATGAATATGAACTTGGTACAGAGAGTCGCTTGATTCACAGGAATGTGAATAAAGCTGAGGGGGAGGGTGTGAGCTGGAGGGCTGATCGCACCCCAAATAGAGACAGACGCCCCTGGGAAAACCACAAACCCTGAAACACTGACTACCCTCACATTGCTCCTTATCCTTGCACTATAACGTGTAATACAAGCCTTGCGCAGTACTCCGCCAACTTATAAGCCTTGCGCAGCGCCTGTCAGTTTTGGAATTGATTGTTTGCTTTTATATATCTATCTATCTATCTCTCTCTCTCTCTCTCTCTCCTCCTAGCGGAACTGTCATCTCTGACTTGTCATGGAGCACGTTTAAGCTCATGTGTTTGCAGTGTTTGAATAAAAATCCTTCTTGTTTCTACGACCTCCTATGTCTCTGTGCAAATCCGTGACCCAAGCGTGACACATATGTGGATATATATATATATGTGTGTGTGTGTGTGTGTGTGTGTATATGTATGTATGTATATATATATATATATATATATATATATATATATATATATATGTATGTATGTATGTATATATGCCAGCAACACTCATCACAATGACAAAACAATTACATTGTCAATCATGTTACGTTATTATTAAAATGTTTCCTTTTCTTTTTCATTACTTCTTTAACACACTACTTCCCAGACGGGTATTTTGCTAGTATATATATATATATATATATATATATATATATATATATATATATATATATATATATATATGTGTGTGTATGGATGTATATATATGTATATGTTTATATATATATATATATATATATATATATATTATAAGATATATGCCGGCCATGTACCCGCCAATACCCCAAGCCGCCAGGTGGAGCCCTCCTTGCAGCATGGAGGTCCCCAGAAGACCAGCAGGGCATTATGGACCATGTAGTTTTTGTGCACCGCCCTGCTGGATGCCATGGGGCCACAAGAGGGAGCTGCAGGAGGACCAAGAATTCTTCATGCCCTATGACCCGGAAGTTCGTCATAGGAAGAGCGACGGGCTTCGGGTGAAAAAACATTATTTACCCTGACCCGGAAGGAATAAGGACTTGTGGACTGTTGGGAAGGAACACCTCCAGGTCAGGGAATATAAAAGGACTGTGGGAGCTCCCAGGCGATGAGCTGAGTTGGGAGGCAGGGTGGCTAAGCGTCTGGGAGTGGAGGATTTGTTATTGGTTATTGTTTATTGGAGTATTTGGGAGTAGAGGGTGCTTTGTGCACTTTATTATAAAATAAATATAATTATTGGACTTTTACCTAGTGTCTGACGTGGTGTCTGAGGGTGCAAGGGTGCGAGAAGCATCATATTTTGTCACAGTTGGCGTAGTCAGCAGGATGCTCCGCCTGTTTCAAGGCGGGGACCTGTATATCACAAATTTGTTGTGGACAGCCCGGCGCAGCAGGGACCCACTGCGTACAGCGGGGCTGCGTGCACACAGCCCCGCTGGGTAAAGGAACCCCACGGACCGCCAGGGTCCGCGGGAGGGCCGTTATTCCCTGATGCGGGGCGCCGTGCCTAGCGAGTGCAGCGGTCTCCAACGCGCGCCGTTGCTGGAGCGCCGGGCGGCATGGCGTCAAGAAAGGCCACGCCGAGGAGGTGTCCTCGGTTTGACGAGTCGGGGAGGTGAGTTCCCTGCCTAGCGGCAGCGGCCCATGGGGCGGGCGTGTTTTCTTTATTGCAGACAGGGACTTCCCGGATCCACGTCAGTGGCAGGCGATGCTGGTCTGCGGGCTCCGGCAGCACAGCGGCAGCAGCGAGGGCTGCGGAGGAGGAGACGCTGCAGCTCGAGGCGCTGGCAACAGCAAGGCTGCCGGCAGGCACGCCGACACCGCAGAAGGGGAGGCAAGATGGCCGCGACCAAAGTCCCTCCCCCTGAAAGGCACGCGATTGGACGGTGTGTCTTGTGTGCCCGCCGATGACTGTAGAGAGGCGGGACCAAGGAATGTCCATCACGGGCAGGGGGAAGACCCGATTGGGCCGGAGGAGAAGGCCCACAGGAAGTGGCCGGCGTTGGAAGCTGACAGACAGGTAGGCTCTGCGTCGGTTAACTTCCTGTCTTTGCCGGCTGCTCTGGCGGAGCTGGAGCGTCCCTTCAGCCCGTGGAGCAGCGTGTCTTACAGATGCTACGTGCCCTCCGGGCTGAGGTGCTGGAACTGGAGAGGAAGGCGCTCGCGGCGCTGAGAACGTTTCGATCAACAACGGGGCGCCGCGACGCTGGAATCTCCAGCGGAG
Source organism: Polypterus senegalus (assembly GCF_016835505.1). Classification (NCBI taxonomy): domain Eukaryota; kingdom Metazoa; phylum Chordata; class Cladistia; order Polypteriformes; family Polypteridae; genus Polypterus; species Polypterus senegalus. The sequence continues at coordinate 161,831,579 of NC_053154.1, forward strand.
AGAGGTACGGCGAGACGGTGAGTACAGCCAACTCCGTACAGCATGCGGGAGGGTCTGTTGAAAAGGCTGTGATGATAACGATCAGTTCCGAGTAAGCAGCCCTCCAACAGGAAGTGCTGGGGGGAAGATTTATGACGGCGCCCGGAGAGCAGCCGGGAGGACAGCCGGCACTTCCGCCACACTTGGGCGTGGCCAGAAGAAGATTGCCGGGAACACCTGGGGCTCATCCGGGTCCTCTATAAAAGGGGCCGTCTCCATTCATTCGGAGCTAGAGTCGGGTGGAAGGAGGACGAAGCAGTGGAGAGTGGGGCGGCCCGAGAAGAAGGCATTGTGGCCAGGACTGAGTGTCATTTTGGGGTTTGTGCACTTTATGGACTTTGGACTGGGTCTGAGTGACCATTATTATTATTGTAAATATTGTAAATAAACGTGTGGTGGTATATTAACAACATGTCCGCCTGTCTGTGTCTGGGCAAAGTTCACAATATATATATATATATATATATATATATATATATATATATATATATATATATATATATATATATATGTATATATATGTATATATATACACACACACACACACACACACAGTGGAACCTTGGGTTGCAAGCATCATTTGTTCTGGAAACGTGCTCGCAATCCAAAGCACTCGTATATCAAAGCGAATTTCCCCATAAGAAATAATGGAAACTCAGATGATTCGTTCCACAACCCAAAACTATTCATATAAAAATGATTAATACAAAATATAAAGTAAATATACATAAAACAAATTAACCTGCACTTTACCTTTAAAAAGAATCATGGCTGGTGTGAGTGAGTTTCTAAACTCATGTGGGATTCCACCCAACAGGACGACACGCGGAACAGTGTCCCAAAGCAATCGCAGTCTCCCAGTGCTGTAGCAGTTCGCCGTATAAGCGCATCCAAAAAGATTGCAGACATGCTATAAGCACCTGCCATCGATGGGTGATACAAGGAACATTATAAAGATCCTTCTACAATAAATAACAGCACTGTTGCTGTTTCAAGCTGAATAAAGTTGGTGGTGTTAAAGTACTGAGACTCAGCTTCGTGTTTTGGGGCGCAAGATGGGGACTTGCACTTCACAGCACACATTTGCGCGCGCGTGCGCACACACACACAGTCACAATGCTGTAGTAAACAGTATACGCTCATACGGATGTTGACTATATGAGTGAGGCACACAGACTCAGACGGAGAATAGGAGACGATTGCCCTCAAGAGAAGAGAGAGAGAGAGAGAGAGAGAGATGCACGCGTGAGCGAGCGAGATAAGGAGAGAGAGAGAGATGCGGGCGAGCGAGAGAGATAAGGAGAGAGTGAGAGACATGCTGCAAGCGAGTGATAAGGAGAGAGAGAGAGAGAGACGCGCGAGCGAGATAAGGAGAGAGAGAAGTGTGCGAGCGAGAGAGATAAGGAGAGAGATGTGCGAGAGAGTAGAACCATCAGCTCAGTTGTGATCACATGACGCTCAGCAGACAAAGTGTATCCATACTACTCGTATTGTAAGACATCGCTCATTTATCAAGTCAAAATTTATTAAAAAATTTTGCTCGTCTTGCAAAACACTCGTAAACTAAGTTACTCGTAAACCGAGGTTCCACTGTATATGTATATATGTTTGTGTGTATGTATGTGTATATGTAGATATATGTTTATATATGTGTGTGTGTGTGTGTGTGTATATTATATATAAATATATATATGCACAATTACATTGACAATCATGTTACGTTATTTTCAAAATGTTTCCTTTTCTTTTTCATTACTTCATTAACACACTACTTCTCCTCTGCGAAGCGCGGGTATTTTGCTAGTGTTAAATAAAAGATCCTTTCCCTATTGTGCCCTGGAATCTTTGAAAGGAAGGGACTTTAAAATGTTTAAATAAATTGTGAAGATCCTATCAGAGTCTTGAAGACTAATCACTATTTATTCTGGAATAGAAATAAGTGGAAGGGTAGAAAATTGAGCAGGTTCACTTTAGCAAAGTTTTTAGCTTGAAAGTGGTGGAAAAATTGATAAGTAGTTAAATTTGAAGCTTAACTGCTCGTAGGATACAAAAACATTATCGATGTACAAGACTCTAAATGTTTTAATCCCAGACATTTTCCAAGCATTATATACTGCGTATGTTTCAGGGGATGGAAAATAGTGGTTTTCATGTAGAGATGCAACAGATAAAAGCTTCTCTGTCTTAAGGTGCTTCCTACATTGGTTCCATATTCTCAGTGAGTGAAGGCCATTTGGATTATTAGTGTACCGACGATAGTTTGTATTTACTGGAGCACAGAGCAGGGAATATAAAGAAGTACTGCAAGATTTTAATTCTACTGCAGACCAGGCTTGAATATGTTCATCAATTTGTGCCAATGTCCACGTCTTTATGGCCTGTATATTTGCCACCCATTAATAAAATTAAAAGTTAGTAGTGTCATGCCCCTTTCTGCTTTAGGTCATTGTAGAGTTGCCCTTCGAATTCGAAATAAATGAAATTCTGCAGTACCTGCAAGGGCCCCTTACTCAAGAATGCACATGTACAGGTCTGTCTCAAGTTTCCCAGTGAACATCTGATTTTTTATTTTTTTTTTTATTTTGAACTATGTTTTTCTGTTGTGAAACATAGGCACAAAACTATCATTATTAAGGAACATTTATTCTTCACTATCTTAATTTTTGGCTGGCTCGGTGTGACAGAATGTGAATTAGCCTTCCTGCCAAATACCCAATAAAATCTAGCACATAGCTTTAACTAACCTTGTTGTAGGTAAGTTGTGAAACAACAAAAGCATGTACATGATGTTAGATCTTCAGTCATATGACTATAAGCTATCTGTACAGTGGATTCAGAAAGTATTCAGAACCCTTCATTTTGAAAAAACATTCCTCAAAAAAAAAAAATTTAAAACTTTAATTTTTCCATAATTTTAAACTATAAGTCAAACCATCCATAAAAGTATTGTCTATTTTAAATAACATGAGGTTACACATATTTAAAAATTCTTTCCAGAAATTATTATTTGTATAAAATAAAATAAACCCAAGCAACATACACGTTTTCCTGTTCCTCTACCAACTGGTGGATGAGCTTCAGCAGCTTGCCGGATTGTACACACCATTAGCTCTATAAGAGCGCTCTCTTGTCGATCTGATAATACTGCATAAGACGAAGGAAAAAAGTATACAAAACAGACTTGATAAGTTGTTTTAACTACAAAAACACTGCTGTGAAGTGCTTTATCAAAGAAAAATTAATAAGCAGTATATACAGAAGGTAGTATTCCACATTAACATTGAGTAGCATAGATAAAGTTTTTGATTTTAATGCAACATGACCACTTTGTTGGAAAGTCACACTAGTTAAACACCCTACCTTCTTCTCCTTGCACAGGCTCTTCCAGAAGCAGCTCAGTCATACATTCCCAATCTTTCAACAGCTCCTGTGAGCTTTCCCATAAACTGTCAACTAGATAGGCTGCATGCTCATGAAGCTGTTCACAGGGGGAGAAAAAAAAAAATTGGTTCATTTGAGCTTGAAAGAATCAAATTCCCTTCTTGCTTTAAAACATTATATTAGTCATGATTTAAATAATTTTCTACACTAGATAAGTTTTAATTTGACTGAACTTTAATAACAATTATTGTTAAATTATAATACACTGAAGAATTATTTTGAAACATATTAAATGTTTTACCAAAACTCATCATTCTCTATGATAGTAAACCTTATCCAGGATACTCAAAACAGAGATTTTTATAGCTAAACTGCTATAAAACAGCTAAACTATGACCATCTGTAAGATACCTTTGTTTGCTACACTGTTGCAAAATATCAAGTTTAAATGAAAGTTTATGTCATGTGTACATAGTTCGATTACATTTTTAAAGTCTCCTCTAAACAGTTCACAATAATACAAAAACAACAATCAAAAACAGTCAGTAATAGCTGTATCACAAGGAAGCCAGTCGACGGGATGCAGTTTGAAAATATCAAATCTGCATGTTCACTATTGTAATGGAATAAATGTCACTGCAGAGACTGACTCCCCAGTGTCATTTTAATTGCTGTGCAGAGGCTCCCCATTTGATCATATTATAGAAAATGCTGCTTTCTGACTGAACAGACACTGAAGCTTGCTTCATCAACCCAGTGGTCTTCAGTTATATGTTTTGAATATTTTTAGAATAACTTTCAAATAGTAAAATGTTTACAACTGTTGAATGTAATGTTTTTGTAAATGAGACAAAAACAATGGATGGAAATTTAAATATTATAACAGGCAAAAGGACAGACAGAAAGATAATTTTATTTGAACCAAGGGGGTAAATTTAACAAACAGCAGCAGCACCCCCTCAAATACCACTCAGGAATTACTAAAAGGACAGAAAAACTCTGAATTGGCTAAAGACAAAAAGAGCAGTTACAGTCACAGTGAGATATTATAAAGACGGACGTCCTGGTATAACAGAGTTTGAGTAGGGTGACGGTAGTTTAGTGTAATGTCATAATCTAAGCAAATGATTATAGGGAAGCAGTAGCTGCAAAAATGACTCAAGTTACTAATTATTCTCTAATGATAAAAGTTTTTTTCTTTTCTTTTTTTTAAATGTGCAGCAAATTTCCATGTGTAAAGCCACACCTTAGTTAGGTCTTGATATGAACATGGGTAGGTTTACAAACAGAACAACGTTCCTGATATTTGCTAATCTGGGAAAAAGCAAGGATACATGTTTTACCTCTTCTAAAATTGTAGCAAAAAGGTTATTTATGCCAAATGTAATTTGACATTTATTTCACAAATCATGCAGTTCAGCTGAGAGAGAGAGAGAGAGAGAGAGAGAGAGAGATGGCCAGGGAGATTGACAAATGACAGTTGTAAGTCAGGTTAGGGAAAGCAGAAAACATGTGAAGGACACAAGCAGGATGTTTTGGGAAGTGCTGATGATTGTTTGACCAATATGGTTACAAAACCCAGAGTCTGTGAAGGTATTAATAACAAGCAAATTGTGACATGAATTCTACGAATATGTAATTATGTGAGTATTTATAATGACGAGGATCAGGCACGACATCAGAAGCGTCATTATGCCACTGACATTCTTAGCTGCTGGATAGGACATCTGATTTGTCAGCATTCTCCCACTTGACTGTGATGTTCCTATGCTTCTCTCTGGCCTAAATATGTATATATACAGGGTTATGCATTATATTTCTGAGAATAGATGTTACCTTTAAAAGCAGGTTAAACACATATATCTCTCTTTGTACCATATTTCTCTCTTGTAATTATTTTCAGCCATAGGTATAAAAGGTATGGGATTTGGTTCTAGTCAATTCTGCATCAAAAAACACATCCCAGGGGAGAAAGAACGCCCCTATTGAAATCCTGGAAATATTTCTTATCATACAGATTTTAAAACAGATAAAAATGACAGCCCATCACAGGGCAAGTACAGAGACACTCAATTTGAACAGGGGACATAAATTAACTTTAAATGACACAGTAGCGTTCCTTTCACTGCAGTGTTATGGAAGCATAGATGTCAATTATAACACATTCTGTCAAAAGTCAATTACAACACATTCCGCTCTCAATATGAAGGAGAAAAAGTACAGGAAGTAACTTACTTGATTGAGCTAAATTAAGATCTAAATCATAGATTCTGTATAAGGTTAGCACATCTTTAAAACAGTAAAGGCAAGAGGTAACCACTGTTTTACCACCTGATTTGTTATTTTTTATTTTCTACTGTACTAGCAGTTTAAGTAATCATTAACAAATCACAGAATGTACACTTTAAAACCTTCAAGTGAATATGCAGTTGCACATCTTTTAATTTTGTGTATACAATATGCTAAACTGACACTGTATTGGTAGGCACATTGTTAACAATGGTCAGGCTATATGTTCATTTGCTTGAGAAATTCGATTTAGGCTCAGGCTATGCACTCCCATATACTTTAATGAACATGAAGTATAAACACCTACATATATGTGCAAAATAGACAGTTGTCCTTTCATACTGAAGGAGGCTCCATACAGTTTGCACATTTTTGCAAAGGTTTTCCTTCCACACCCTCATTAGGTTAACTTGCCTTTTCAATTTAGAATGGTATCCTTTCCGAGGCTTTTTGCTGGTTTGTTCCCCATACTACCAGGATTAGCTCTAGTCCTCCTCGATCCTGAATCAGATTAAATGCTTTTAAGAATGTGTACATATAACTTGCAAACGACACACAAATGGTGATCAGGGTGGGATTTGAACACAGATTGTTTAGAGCTGTTTGCCAAAGCACCCAAATATAACATAAAATACATTTCAGTGGTCACTTGTGTTTTTATTTTTGTGGATATATCAGAAGTAATCAACTTTCCTAGACTGTAAGGATTTACCAATTAAACTTTTTTCAAAGAGGTAGACTTTGACTTGGATGAAGTCTTCATCAGTTAAGTGATACATAAAATGAATAAAGAAAATATATGATGCAATATTCCTGAGTAATGAGATTTTATTTAATCATATCGTAAATATTTAACCAATATATAACATTGTTGTTTTAAAAACCATCTGTAAGTTTATATGACTTAAAGTGGTGTTAAAACATAATTACGTCATTGGGCACTCTATCATCACGCTTTATTTGCTTCAGCTGCAATGCATAAATTCCATGTTACTGCAAAACACCTACAGGATGACCTGATAAAGGCCGGGACAAGTGTTTCAGATGCACCTATTAGACAAACACTGAACAAGGACTTTGCGAAAAGACTCCAAGATGCACTTTACTCTTGACCACAACAAACATTAATGGTCGACTAGAATATGCTAAGAGGAATTTGCAAATGCCTGCACAGTTTTGTAAGGACAAATGAAACTAATCTTGAACTGTTTGTACACATGAACCAGTGGTATGTCTGGCATAAGAAAGACTAGGCTTATGACCAAAAAAATACCATGATGATGATGTGGGGATGTTTTCCTGAGGCAGGAACTGGAAGTCTTTATCATGTGACTTTGCTCATGAACTCCACAATATCAGGTCATTTTAAAGAGCAGTCCAACTTCAGTTTACCATTAATACATAACATATTTGTAAACAACTCCGAAAATGACCAGGAAAGGAGAAATAAGGAGTTAAAATGATTATTGAGTTAATAAAAGTAGTAATTGATAAAATAAATACAGAAAAAATTTAACCAGAAATAAAGCCTTTAAAAGTACTAACAATATTATTACTTCTAGCAACAAAAGAAAGTGCACTCTCAACCAAGTTGATTTTTCTAACTGCAGTACCTTACTGAAAATAAATATTTTAATAAGCACTACATTTACTGTAAAAGTTCTTCCATTAAAACAAAAGTAAAAGCAAATTAAAATGAACAATTACTGATCCAAACATCTCAACAGTAAGGAAATATAAACTAAAAGAATATTTTTAAACTGAGCTCATACAAAGCTATGAATCTTTCACTGATCTGTCTTGTCTATAAAAAGAAAGATTTGTAAATACTAGGAGCCATGAGGCCTAAAAAATGAAGAGGACACTCAATTAAAATAAAAGGTAAAACACAACTTAACGACAGCACAATTTAATTTGTACACACAAAATTTGGATTCATACGGAGAGTAAACAAATAAAAGCAAACACATAAAATAGAACTTATAAATAGCTATAGACCACTATGTAAGAGGTATACTGTAAGTCCATTAAAATATGCAGTGCACCTCCCTAAAGTGATTGCTTTTTTTGCACACAAAGATCTTCCTCTGCCTGACAAAAATTCTTCTTTACATTTCTTATGCTGGTTTTGAAAAGTTATGACAGGCACACCTTACATAAATAATACTTACTCCTTGGGCTGTTAAGTTCCTTTGAATTTTGATTGGATCTTGAGAAACAGACTGCAGTATTTATTTGTTTCCTTAGATGGCCGAGCCTTGCCTAATTATTCATTTACTTATGAAGTAAAGATCATTATTTTTTGACTGCTCTTATCTTTAATAAAAAAAAAATAAGACTGAAATTGTTTGATATCTGTGAAATGAATTGCTTTACCACCACAGAATCTACAATTACTCATGCACGTTGAATTTCTCATAATTCAAGTAACTAGAATTTGGCCAAAGGTCCACATAGGTGACAAGTCATTTTTACACAAGCATAATTGCATCAATCTACCAAATGCCACAATTAAATGTTGAATATAAAGCAGAACCAAAGAGAATTTTACAAAATGGCAGATCAATGTCATACTAGTGACTGGAGAACTATCCATGGTTATAGATCCATGCAATCTACTACAAAGCTCATGCTGTAAACTTTTTATGCAAGAGTTGAACATTCATTTAAGCTTCAAATGACCACTGCACATACTCTTCTGTATTTAGAGAAATAAGTGCTGTAACACTTACTAGAGGTACTTCAGCACATTCAGTGTGGAAGCATCATTTTTAATTGCACACTGACTGGCATTCTGTTCCCATATCTGAGGGTTAACACATGCACAACACACTTTTCTAAGAGGTAACCCCTAAAAACACTTCAATAACTGGTCAAGGTATTATGTGAACTGGACTGAATTATTCGCTGGTGAAGTCACATCCTGGCTGTTAATAAGCTGGTATATAGTATGCTTGAAACAACATAGACTCAGACAAGAATAAAAGAATTAAAAAGGACCATAAGAGAAAAAGCCCATTTTAAATGGTGTTAGACTGCAAAGCATTAAGACAATCATATCATGTTCACGTGTTATGTCGGAAAAATACAACTCTGCTAGTGGGAAATTTTCTGTGAAAGCCCTTTAAAATAAACAATTCATGGAACATAATGCTACCCAAATTCAATTAATTTTGCCATAAACTTCACCTCTCACCCATTTAAAAAGTTAAGAATTGTAAACACAAAAAGGTCAGGCAGAAATTACCTTTTGTTGTCAACTTGTATTTAGATTGACGCAATATTCACTTAATTTTGTTTCCGCAAAAAATATACAGTTTAGTGTTAATTGTGTTTTGTGTGGACTAAGTTAGAAGTTAACAGCAACCTTTCATTACTCCCAAAACCTCATCCAGAAATTTATGTGAATGCAAATAAGTGGAAAGGTGCAATGTCACATTGATAACAACTCTGATAAGTTCTATGCATGTGAAAGCAGCACTGGATAAAATGTTGTAAAAAGAAAAAATGTACTCAGAAATGTAGCATTCTTCCAAGTTAATTTGTTCTTTCACAACTGCAGTGTGCTCCCTATCTGCTGCATAAGAAATCCCAGCAAATATTAAATCATAGTTTTGCAATGACCAAAAACCATCTAGTTTATTAGCAATAAATTTGCTATTAGGTGTAAGATGAAAATCATTGTTAACCACTGAAAAGTTTCTGAAAGTAATACACATTTTACACTGTTTATTGTTGTTGCTCTATGACTGTATATAAGAAATTCATCATACAATGTACAAACGAGAACTTGTAGTTATAAGCAAGATACAGTAAGTGAGAATAACGTCCTGAAATGTATTAAGTTCATCAAATTAAAAAATGTAGATGAAGAAAAAACCAAAACGGTAGAATCTGTACATAAACTGCCTCTGACGGGCAAAGAATGTGCCAAATGTAATTTATTATGCAACTTTCATCTTCTTTTAAACTAATATTGAGCAAACAGTCAATTACTGTTAGGTAAGACAATGTGCTCTGATGCATCTCCACTTGAACAATAATAAATTCTTAGTTTCAGCAAATCACAAATTTCTTTGCACACTCATCTAAACAGTGGAATAACAGAAGTTATTTCATAAAAGCCCTTATTCAGAATGTTTTGTGAAGTGTCCACATAAACAGGACACTACAAGGAATACAATATTATTGAAAATAATTTCAAGGAGAGGGGGCCCTGAAATACAAGAATGTCTTCCAGGGGTGTGAACAGGAGAGTAAATATGTATCCATATACAGTAGTTGCAGAAGAAACATTAGTTAATAAAATGGACAGCATTTAAAGTGGTAGAAAAGTTATGATAAAAGTTCAACACTGTATGAAAAGATGTATGGTCCAGGGAGATACAGGAAAATGTAAAATTCTAGGGAAGCTGATGTATTTTTAAAAAAAGTATGATTTAAAGTAAAAATAAAATTCAGACCTTGTAGCACTTACATTCTCTAGAGATACAGTATATCGCCCTGTTTCTTTTAAAATAAACTCACCAAATTCCAAAAAATAAATGCTCTTAAAGATTTAGCAACCTCCTTCTACCTTTGCCAAATTCTCAACCTAATAAACTTTTTTGTGGAATTTAAAATGCCAGGCTGACTGATGGACATCCAATCAAATCCAAGTTCCCCTTATCTGGCAGCTTCTGCAAGCAAGAACCAGCCTCACCAACTCACAATGTAGCATTACATAGACTTGAAATACAATACAATGTGAGGTTCTTTGATGAAAAACACTGAGATACATTAAATACAAACTTTAAAAAAGTATTAATGAACAAATCTTCATGTTAGCCCATGTGCTAAAGCACACTGCTACTGATGTTGGAAATACCCATGCATTTAGTAAAATCAATAGTGGGTGAGCATTTATAAGATCTTTACTTCTTAAACAAAGGAAGTACATGATTAAACTTCAGAACATGGCAAATATGTCTAGCAATCTGCAAACAACAGATGAAAGCCTCTGTTCAAGTCAGGAAATTTTACATTGAAAATCGGCACATTAGCATAAAGAAGTAAAAATGCACAAGTTCCTAATGAAAAGCAAGAGCGGTAACACACTTTAAACATTTTACATATAAAATAATTTTCAAGTTTAAAAAGCAAAATAGGTTCATTTGTTTACACCTACCTCACTTTCCAAGAAGAAGAGAACAAGCATTCGAATAAGATTGCCATTGGGGCTATTTCTCCCTCTTCTTTTGGCTAAGGCCTCCTCTGCTTGCGGGTCATGCCTACTAAACAGCCTTTGGTGTCAAAAGAAGAACAAACCAATTTTAGGAATGTCCTTTTAAGTCTTTTATATGTCACTGTATCTGTTTCCTAAGATTCAGTAAATCATAATACACAGATTGAACCCGACTAGATAACTTTACACAACTTGGTTGCTAGACTGACGTTTGAATCCATTATGGAACTAGAACGAATGTGGAAATATTTCTCAGTTTATTCTGTATCTTGCTCCATATAGTTAGACTTGTTGTTGTCTCACATTGACTTAACTACTGAAGTTTTGAAACTTTATAGTGGGTAATGTAATAATGCATGTACACTATAATAAGCAAATTTGAATAAGCACACTAATCTACTGTTTAAAACCTTTTCACAATTATGTTAACATTAATATAAAAACAAAAGTTATTTTTAAGCATGCATTATATATGCATTTAGCAAGTACAATTAATATCTGAGTCTGTACAGTGTCTTGTTGATTGTGCTTTTCAGCTAACGATCAGATGTAATGGTAACATTAAAAAAATAGTTCAATACAATTACAATTAATTTCATCCTTTGGAAATCCCAGCCAGCTGGCATTTAATTAGTGCAAGTATGAGTGTAATCCTAGCCAAGTGTAAACTGATTAAAATAGCCTCCTGGTGTTACTTGGAAGTCTAGAGTTTATATTGTTATATATAATATCTATTTGCTAGTACATACAGATTCTGAAATTTTGAAATGTACACCCCCGTGACCCTGTGTTAGGATATAGCGGGTTGGAAAATGACTAACTTATTTTCTGCAGTATTTATTTTATTCATTACAGATGCACATAAGTGTTCACTCATGTCAAATCTTATTATAGCAAATACCGAAGTAACAAAATTTTCAGAATAATGAATACTTTTTGTGGGCCCAGCCAAACATTCATAGAAAATTGTGTTAAACGAATTTAATTTTAATGAAATGTAAATTTCAGTATAATGAACATTTTTTAGACCAAAAATGGCCACCGAAGATAAAAATGCAATTCAAGAAATCCTTAATGCCGTGCCTACAGTTTTCCATACCCGGGGTGCGGGTAACCTGCAACTATCTGTCTCAAAGAAAGGATAGTCTGTTATAAAATTACGGGTCTTGGACAGTCTTGGTGAGAGTGTAGGCATGACATCATACAGCTATATCCAAATTTAGAGTCAGTACTCCACTTAGCCTCCACATGGGTAGTTGTGCCATGTGCGGGTATTGTACTGTTTCATAGCACTTAGTTTTCTTTGAGATGAATAAAAAAGTAAGAAACGGCATCAGTTTATGCTGAAAGAAAAATTAATGGTCCTAGAAATAGCTGATTGTGGAATGAAAAAAATGACTTGTTGAAAACATTTGGAATAACGCCTTAATCTTCATCTTGTTTTCATTCTGTATTCATACCTGTATTTCTATTATAAAAAAGTTAGATCCAACATCTCATTTTCAAATAAAATATTTTTTACAGTTTAAGTAGTGTTACAGGTACTGTCAAACTTGGGTCACAGAGTTGCATGAGAGACATGATGGGGAGTACAGGTTTTCAAGCAAAATACAGGTACTTTATTACTGTCTAGAAAAGCTAGGTACAGTCTCAAGGCTTCATTCACAATAGAAGCTGTTAGGAGCTAGAAATTATCCTGCGGTAGCTCCCATCTTTAGATTAGAAGAACCCCAGCGGCTTGGAATCACCACTGTGGCAGATGCAGTCTAAAGAAGAGAAAGAGTGCAAGGAAGAGCAGTTCAAAGTCTGACGTTAATTAAATGTTCTAAAAATTGTGCAAAAAGCAAAGGACAACCAATTACTATGCCCTTGGTTTACTGTTTAGCAGATGCAGCAGAGCAGCTGCGGAGGTGTCCTTGCGCTGCTGCCATTAGACATGGCAACCCCGGTCACAATAGTATAAGTATTTTCCCAATATTAATTCTAACAAAATTTCCATTTTAAGGAAATATTTTTATGGTCCCATTCGTTTTGTTTTAATGGGATTTCACCTGTATACTTTTGTTCTGTATGTGCCTTTTAATACTCCTTATAATTACTCATTTTTTTACTATTTGCTTGCCGTATGTCTATGCTTATGACTAATCAACAGTAAGAATAGCAAGTAAATCACACCCTTGAAAATCAATGTACTTGACAACAAATCCCTTCACAAATGTGCATATAAACATAAATAAAAAGATAAAGATGAATGGGATGTTATGAAGGTATAAGTGTTTTGTGGAATTCAATGCCACATTTGATTTAGTTCAGGGCGCATTAAGGCATGATGGTGGTTTCTTATCTCTTTACCCTTGCCGTTTCTCCTTTTTTCATCTGTCTATTAGTAAAGTACATGCATTGCCAGTTACTCTGCTTTTTGCTCTAGGGGGACTACATTGTCAGCTTCCATGTGTATTATGTATTAATTTTAACTGGGTGCTCTTTGTTTGAAAGCCAAAAGTATGCTTTAGTTACAAGTGAATAAAACAGTGTCAAAAGGGATAACTTTTCAAAATGTGTTTAGTTTTTTTTTTTTTTTAACTAGATTTCACTTTAAATATCATGTTCTATTACCAATTATTTACCTCTAACAAGATCTTAACAACAAAGAAATGTGTAAAATATGATGCAAGAGTAATAAAATTGCAATAATATTATTGTTTCTTGAAACCCAAAAACTCTGTACAAATATATCTTAAAAGAAACTATTAAATGAAATGTACTCATGTAATTTCTATATTTGATCTCTTGCTATTAGGTTTCATGTGGTTTTCCTTGTATGTTTGGGTGGAAAGCAGAATTTAAAAAATCCTTGCGGGGCACCAACGTGAAAGTTTGGAAAGCACTCATTGAGGCTACAGTAATATTTACAGAAGATTGCACTACTTAAATTTTGCTGACTGGTGAATGGATTACAATGAAGCAACTTGACAACAATATTACAGTATTTTCATTAATGTAAAAGTTTTAAACTATTGTTAATACTTACCTGTACTACTGCTCTTTTCTGGCATTTCATTTACTTTTGAATGTGTGGCACTCTCTGAGGCATTTCAAAAAGTACACTCCCTCAGGAAGAGCCAAGTTATGTTTATATAGTTTGTCCATTTCACACAATAAAAAAAAATGATCTTCAGTTTTGAATGTGTGCCATTCCCACATCCTTCACACACAAAATCCTTATTATGGCCATTCTCTCATTGCACTATTTTTCCCAAAAGTAACTTTTACTTTGCCCATTGTATCTCTCCACTCCTTCTTTGTGAACATCATCTTCAGCATTGTAGTAAATGGATGACACCTTTATTTACTTGGGGATGATGCATGTGGGGGTTGAGTGTCTGTGGGTAGCTTGAGTTAAATTATTCAGAGAGGATTAACATGAAAATAAAAATAAATGGATTTGTCTCAACTTACTTTCTATGCAAAAATTCTCCAGCTGCTACTGCAACAGGTCTATGAGCTGAGTAAACCAAATGGTAAACATTTTCACAATCTTCATTTGACAGAGCATCTTCACTGCCTCTGAAACATTGAACAAATTTCTTGCTAAATTCCAATACAGATTTTATTTCATTAAGCAAATGAGTTCAAAATGTTATTTAAAGAATTGTGTTTTTACCTTTGACATTTATGCTTATCCGATTTATATTTCTACTTTGGTCACCAAATAGTTAATTCAAAGTGAAATAAAATACAGTTTATTAAGAAATAACAAAAAAATACATCAGAAATTAAGTTTTAATCCATAACCTGTGTTAATTATAAACCTTGATAAGATACAAAAATTGAATAATATAAACAAATGTACACATTTACAAGCACTTGTTTGATTACATAAAGTGATAAATTGACTAAAGATTACTTGAAAGAGAACTACAGTATAATTCAAAACCACGAGGCTTCTTCACCCAGATTTCTGACATTATAAATATAATGTATACTCACTGTAAAATTAATGTTACCAATCGTATAGCTTCTACAGCCACATCATACTCTTTATCAAGAGTCATGGAAACAATTCTATCCTAGAAAAAAAAAAAAAAAACCAACAATTGGTATAAAACAAGATTAATACACAATGATTTGTCATTATCTACAAAGATTCCTACTTTTTAACTTTGAATTTACTGATATGGTAAGTAGAACAAACTGACATGAATTGTAGAAGATTAATTGGCTTATTTAGAAATTCTCTCTTATGGTAGTGACTTTTTGACTTGAAGATTTGCCTCTCGCTGTCATACGTTGGTTAATTGCTTTCTTCAGTTCAAAAATTTCTTCTCATGAAGCTTTAGGTTTTATGTTTATGCGTGCACTGTTAATTTTTAACAATATTTTAGCAAAAAAAAGGCATTCCTTTTTTCATGTTTTGAGGAAACGACCAGATAACTAAAATGTGAATTATACACAACATGAGATTTTTTTTTTCTTTTTTCCTTTGTCGCATTCACATCATTTTCTGTTATACAGTACTGGTTGACAATTGATTTCTGTTTTATTATAAACATTGTCAGGGATGCCAGGGGCAACGACCCGGCCGGGACACCGTGAGGGACCGGAAGAGGGTCAGAGCCCACCCTGGATCACGTGGGGGCCGCCTTCCTGGTTGCTCTGGGGGCCACGGGTACAGGGCATGGAAGCTCCACCCTGTAGGGGCCCGTGGTCACCGCCAGGAGGCGCCCCAATGCCTTGGGGACCTGTTACCCCAGCACTTCTGCCACACCAGCGCTGGAGTCGGGAGGAGGCAGGACGAAGCACAGAGGAGGTATGGAGGCGGCCCGAAGAGAGGTATTGTGGCCAGGACTGTGCTTTGGGGATTGTGCACTGAATTGGGTCTGTGTGACCATTGTAAATATTGTGAATAAACGTGTGGTGGTTGAGAAACAACATGTCCGCCTGTCTGTGTCCAGGTCGAGTCCACAACATCTTATTCTCCATTGTGCTTGAAAACATGAGATTAAATTATTTTCTCTGCCACCACTGCAAATGTAATTTTTGGGTGGAGTATTCTTTTAAAAACATTATTGTAGAATTTAACTAACATGGCAATAGGTGCGTTGGTCATAAGAACTATTCCTTAATTATATTTTTTTAACTTAATTTAACCAATCCTTTTGTTTACCAATAACACAATGATGTTCCATAAGCTTCTATTGCTTTTACTTTACGTATAAATAAGTTTCATTCATTACTGTTTTAAAAGTATGATTTTTTTCCTGCAGTTTCAGCGTTCTTTAGTTTAAGTACTACTGCCTTGAAGTGCATATAAATTTACAGAGAACTGTAACTACTGACATCAAAATGCAAACTTGATTGACTCAATCACCAACAAAAATACCATTTCCCATTTTCCCATTCCCATTCCCAGTTCAATTTGGCAGGATGGAGCATCTAGGCCCATTTTGATATATCAATATTTAGGAGAAATGCCTTAAACTCTCAAAAGCGCTTGATTTGACTGAAAAAAAGAAAAATAGCTGTCCCCTTTCTTAATTTGTCAATAATAATACTGTACTAAGTACACTATGCTAATATGCCATGCAGCACTAACAGAAACCCAAAGACAAAGGGTAGCGGCCATTCACCTATTTGTGGTATGGCAATATATGCAAATGAAGGCGGAAATGATGAGTGGGGAAGATAAAAGGCACCACTGACCAATAGGACAGAATGAAGAGGGAAAAGGGAGTGGTGACATAGACAGGAAAAATTACACAGAATTGACAGGTTCCATGAAGATGGAGCTGTGAAGTGGATGGAACAAGTTCTGAAAAAAAAAAACAAAATAACTATTGTTTCCACTCGAAACACTTTTTCAAGCTGTATACCGGTTTTTATCAAATAAAATGAAATTCATTTTGATTGGTAATGTACCAATTCCACTCTGTATAATACGTGCAAAAGAAGATAGAAACAGATTATTTTATTCTATATTATTCTGTGAATAAGGTACATATATATGAACTAGATAGATAGACAGACAGACAGACAGACTTTTATTAATCCCAAGGGGAAATTCAAATTTTAGCATCAAATTGTCCAATTTGAACTGAAACAGTAGGAGCATTAACAAGTTTCTCAAATAATACAAATGGGAAAAACTGCAACAATGTTGTAATGTATATAAATGATATTCAAGATCACTCAGCTGATGCTACCACTTGTGAACAGTTAGCTGCATAAGACTTTTTTTCAAGGGTATTTAAAGTTTATAGAAATAGTATATTTGCTAAATTTGGAGTAACCTGTCGGCCAGTTAAAAGATTGTGCTTCACAGAACCTTTATAAGGAGGTGATTTTGATATTTTCAAACCTTTTACTACTATTGATCTTACTCAGACTCAAAACTGGTTACATCAAACATCACCAGTACATTCTTTTGCTTATTTGATGTGACCAAATTATCACAAAACTATGTCAATAAAACAGGAACACATAAGCACCATACTAAATATACAGACAATTTCCAACAAAATCTATTCTAAAAATCTTCGGCTAAATATGCACAAAAAATTCCTGAGAACAACAGAGATGTGGTTGCAACATATATACAAAAATTCCTAAAACAAACAGACTAGCAGTTGCCACATATACACCAAAAAATTTTAAAAAACCCTTAAGTGAATAGGTTTGCGATTGCTAAACAAACAACAAAATCCCTTAGTGAACAGACTTGCGGTTGCTACATATACACTACAAAATTCTGAAGTGAACAGAGTTGTGGTTGCTAAATATATATGCATAACCATTCAGAATTCAAATGATATTGTTAGAGGCAAAAAGAATAATCATAGGCAAATGCGTACCAAATTTTAAAGTATAAGAACTGATGTATCACAAATGTCTTAGTACAGTTCCCAGGTGAAGCCAGGTAACACAGCTAGTTATTATATAAATTAAATCTGGCAAGAAGCTAAAATCAGATACTAGCAAGCACATGGAACCAAATGCATACTGCTTTTGAGGAAGAATGATTGAGTGACCACATTACAATCTCATTATTATTTGATATGTATGTAGGTCTTCCAGAAGTAGATGCTAAGGACACCATACCTTAAATCTGTTAGTAAACAGCTCCAACTTTGGAAAGAGTTCTCTGTTTGTGTACAAGTTTTGCAGAGCTTTCAAGCACTTCAGCCGGACTTCACCTTGCTAATAAACAAACAGGTAAATTGAAAAAAAAAAGAATACAATTGAAAGGTGCTGAGATTGTAACAATTCTCACATCTATCAAAGTAAAAATATAACTTTGGTATTGCTTGTTGGCAACAAAATATACAGATCAAACGCAACAACATAATAATAATAAACTCACTTCAATCATCAATTTGAATGGAATTCATACATGATGTAAAACTCTTCACATATTTACGCTTAAGTAGTCAGTGAACCTAAAGTATCTTACTTAAGATCACAGTATAATTCTGAGGTATGAACTTGAACAAAAACTATTCGGCCACTAGATCACACTGTTGTCCCAATTATGCATAACATACTATAAATAAATGGAAAATTAAAAAAAAAATAAGATACTCATTTAAATTTAGAACTGATAGTAATCTCAGTCCAAAGCAGGTAACAAACCAGAAAAGTCTAATGCAGCCTGATATGATTTACAAAGAGCCAGGGCTATTATTGCAATGTGCTTGGAACAGTCAAGAAAAATTATAACAGCCAGTCTTTTGTCAGGGTCTGTTGAATACAAAGTGTTCTAATTTAAAAGGGGCATATTTCCTAATCTGGAAAAAGTAATGCCTATTAACTGATATAGTCATTCAGTTATTAATATTTCATAACTTTTCAATTAAAACAGTACTTATGTTACCTATTTAAAAGTATGTGTGAAACAGTATTTAAGACTTGGTGTGTTTCAAACGTTGCCAAATAAAATAAAAAAAATTAATGCAATCAAACTGAAAAAATCTATTGTCATTCAATAATTCTGCTATAATCTTTACTAATAGTGTAAAACAACACAATCAATGGTGAGATAAGCAAAGGTAAACTATCACTATAAAAAATAGTTGAAACATGTGGATAAAATTTCACTAGATATTAAACTGGAATTAATGCTCAGATTTGAAGTAGTCCTGTCTCTGCTACTCTTAAATTTTTAAAGAATTATGTCTGTTAGGCAGAAATATAGGTGGAAAAAAACATCCTCATATTTGCAAAATCCAAAGCCACAATCAACCCCACAGAAACACAAACTAAAAAAAAAAGAAATGCACACAGAAGAAGACTGGAACCAAATCTAGGTCTCCAGCCTTACGAATTTTAAATGTTAACATCTGTGTCAGTGTGTTACCTGGGTTCAGAAAAAAAGATGGATGCATGCATAAAAGACATTACTGGAGATCATACACAACTTAATCTTCTATTTTGTCAGTAACGAAATTATCTACTTATTCAATTTCAAGCTAAATTAAATATGGGAGCTTATGTTTTTTTGTTTTTTTTTTAAATGGCATTGAAAACTGTTCCACTGCTACTTTAAAAATTTTGTCAAGTATAATAAATATACCATTGGCATATACCACAATCACCTACTTATAGTAGCCATTAACATAAAAGAGTAAACACAACTGCCTGGACTTACACGATCATGCAATGTCCAACCAACATATTTCAGATAGCTGTCATTAAGGAAAGCATCACTGTACATTTTCATCCAAACACCAATTTCCTCTATGCAAATTGCTCTTATCTCAGCAATTGCATCTCTGCAAAAAAGCAACAGACAAAATTAGCACAATTTAAATTCATTTGCATTTGAAAATGACTCATTTTCTTCATATTACCTATATCTGTGAACAAAAATACCCTTGAAGATTGAGTTCATCATGTTTTCAATTTCATCCTGATTTTCCTGAAGCTGAAAATAAAAATAATTTAAATAGTTAAAGAATGCACACATAAACAATGTATACATAGTCTCATAAGGTGATGGGGACAAAAAGAAAAGTACACTTAAAACATTTACACACCCAGTAGCTAGTAGCCACTCTTCTTATGGCCTTAAATATTAATGAGGTGTGTGTGTGCACATGCGCAATAATTTTCTATTCTCAAACATTCACAATTTGGGTTATCACTGCTATCAAAAGAATCCAGTGCCACCACTGTTGTTTCTGTGCTGTTTGTACCTTCTCTTGGTGTGAATTTTCATCTGGATAATCTTCTTTTCACCCCAGTACTTTTCTAGGGACCATTTTAAGCTACCCACACACAATCTAGCCTGAAGAATTATTTTCATTTAATTCTTGAAAATATCTTTTACCGTTTTCTCCTGTTCCATGCGCAGAGTGTACATGGCAAAACAATCAATTGCTATATATAAAGATGCAACAAATACATTAATAATAATCTTAGGCAGACTAACATAAACCGATCAGCAAAGACAAAAAGGCAAATAAAACTATTTGACTACTGCAAAAACAAACAAAAAATGACTGGATCATATTGATCTTCGACCACTTGTGCTGCCTCTACAGTAAATTCTGAGTACCTCAATAAGATGGTCTATAAATTATACAAGTAATAAATTAGTTAGTGGTTGAATAATTAGTGCTTATGAGAGCTAAAGCCACTTGTACTTTCAGAAGATCTTACTAATTTTCACTCATAACTCCAATACTAGACTACCGCTGCGGATCATTTCAACAACTGTTGCGTCATTACCGTTTATGGCAAAGTAAAAATGGTTGTATACCTTTTTCTTGTACTTTTATTCCCAGGAATAAACACAGCACCTAGCAAGTGACCACAATTAAAGTAAGCCAGGAAACAAATTGATGGAGCAGAAAGCCACCTTAAGCTGACAGCTGACTAGGTACAAAATATAAGCAATGCACTTTTTTGTTTTTTTTTGCCAGATGCAAAAATCTAAGCATGAACCTCTTGCTGTATCTATAAAGTATGCAGAATACTCAGCAAATCATTGTAATGTGGGGTTGGTGCTAAATGTCAGTTTCATTAGTTCTGTTACCCGATGAAGGCACATTTATATGTTGCATGTCATGAAATGTGTAGAGCTAGAAATTTCCTGCCAACAGCTAAGAGAATTATAATCTTTTGAATTTGACAGCCATTAGGAACACCAAAATTTATACTTAATTGGTCTGTCTGGATAATTTGGTCTTTTCTAACCTCAAATGTTACAAGGTGCAAAAACGTGGTGATAGGGTAAGACATAGACCTACCAAGTCAAAACTGAGTCTCTCAGCTCCCAGAAAACTAATCTAGACCAAACAATTTGCAACACATCTACTGGGACAGAAAATAAGAGTGCACTCAAAACTGAGGATTCCATAATACAGAATGTTCCAATCTACAGTATACAAATTTAACAGTTTAAGCACAAGGTTTCTGGCTAAACTGGACTCCACAGCTAACAATGTACACCAAACAAATATTTAAACATTATTATGATGATACCTTAATAAAATTACATAGCGGGTATGTAAATCTATACTAGACCATGTTCACTTCACTGCTAGTCACCAACCTGGTGTGCAAATAAAAGCATAGTGTTACTACACACAGTAAATAATTTGAATGCATTATAATTTGTCATGGGTCTTACTCTCTGGCTTTGTTTTAGCTTTCTTTGTTTTGTTTTCAATAGTTATTCTCAAATATTCTGTTTAAGTTTCAGTTCTATTATTTGCAATTATCATCATCAGTTAATTTTGCTTTTTTGTACAATTAACCTCTCTCCCGGTCTTATGATAATTATGTGCTTAATTGTAATATTGTGTTTTATTGTGGAGAGTCAAGGCTCTAATTAGTTAATTGGCCTGGGGTTCATTGTAATTAGGTCTTTTGAGAAATGAAACACAGCATTTATACATAGAGTACATATTTTATCGGCATTTTATCCTGCTCCATATTGGTACTACGTAACAAAATGTATTAACTCTTCTCCTTTTTTAGAGAAACTACAGAAACAAGATGGCAACAATTTTTACTCTAAAATTTTTATGGTAGCATGGCTGCATAGATATTCATTCAAAATCCTCAGTTTGGATTTGTCAAACATTTGGATTTACAGTGGGATGTAAAAGTTCGGGCAACCTTGTTAATAGTCATTATTTTCCTGTATAAATTGTTGGTTGTTACGATAAAAAATGTCAATGAAATATATCATATAGGAGACACACACAGTGATATTTGAGAAGTGAAACGAAGTTTATTTTATTTACAGAAAGTGTGCAATAATTGTTCAAATAAATTCAGGCAGGTGCATAATCAATATTTAGTAGATCCGCCTTTTGCAGAAATTACAGCCTCTAAACGCTTCCTGTAGGTTCCAATGAGAGTCTGGATTGTGGTTGAAGGTTTTTTGGACCATTCCTCTTTACAAAACATCTCTAGTTCATTCAGGTTTGATGGCTTCCGAGCATTGACAGCTCTCTTTAACTCACACCACAGATTTTCAATTATATTCAGGTCTGGGGACTGAGATGGCCATTCCAGAACGTTGTACTTGTTCCTCTGCATTAAAGCCTTAGTGGATTTTGAGCAGTGTTTCGGGTCGTTGTCTTGTTGAAACATCCAGCCCCGGCACGGCTTCAGCTTTGTCACTGATTCCTGGACATTGGTCTCCAGAATCTGCTGATACTGAGTGGAATCCATGCGTCCCTCAACTTTGACAAGATTCACAGTCCCTGCACTGGCCACACAGCCCCACAACATGATGGAACCACCACCATATTTTACTGTAGGTAGCAGGTGTTTTTCTTGGAATGCTGTGTTCTTTTTCCTCCATGCATAACGCCCCTTGTTATGCCCAAATAACTCAATTTTAGTTTCATCAGTCCACAGCACCTTATTCCAAAATGAAGCTGGCTTGTCCAAATGTGCTTGAGCATACCTCAAGCGGCTCTGTTTGTGCTGTGGGCAGAGAAAAGGCTTGAACGATGCAAAGTGACTCCATCTGCTGCAAGATGATGTTGTAGGTCTTTGGTGCTGTTCTGTGGGTTGACTCTGACTGTTCTCACCATTCGTCGCTTCTGCCTATCCGAAATCTTTCTTGGTCTGCCACTTCGAGCCTTAACTTGAACTGAGCCTGTGGTCTTCCATTTCCTCAATATGTTCCTAACTGTGGAAACAGACAGCTTAAACCTCTGGGACAGCTTTCTGTATCCTTCCCCTAAACCATGATGGTGAACAATCTTTGTCTTCAGGTCATTTGAGAGTTGTTTTGTGACCCCCATGTTGCTACTCTTAAGAGAAAATTAAAGGAGGAGGGAAACTTACAATTGAACCCCTTAAATACTCTTCCTCATTATAGGATTCACCTGTGTATGTAGGTAAGGGGTCACTGAGCTTACCAAGCCAATTTGAGTTCCAATAATTAGTTCTAAAAGTTTTGGAATCAATAAAATGACAACGGTACCCAAATTTATGCACCTGCCTGATTTTGTTTGAACAATTATTGCACACTTTCTGTAAATCCAATAAACTTCATTTCACTTCTCAAATGTCATTGTGTGTCTCTCCTATATGATATATTTAACTGACATTTTTCATCATAAAAACCAACGATTTACACAGGAAAATAATGACTATTAACAAGGTTGCCCAAACTTTTGCATCCCACTGTATTTTATTATAATGTCATGGAAATCGCCCTGTGTCATAAAATGCAATGTGGGTTTCTTTATATGTTTCGTACAAAATGGAGCTACAGAAAGAATCCAAAAATGAACACTCATCACCATCCTCCGGAACTGATCAATAACACTAATTTTTCAGCGACAAGTTTTATTTCTTTTTTAAAGGTGGTGACACTTTAGTTTAAGTGTGAAGCTAAAGAGTGCAAAACATTGATTCTCACAACATTCACAAATATCACAACAACAAATGTGGGGTGCCACTGACTCCACCATCACCTTACTGTATTGGTACCTAGGGACAAATGAACTGCATATGGTAATATCTAAGAAATCCAGTTATTCAATACACAATGATTCATGGCAGGTCCACCTGGGGTTGCTCTCAGGAAATTAAATTTACGTATCAAATTTCACTATAAACTACAAGGTTTTTCTATTTTATATATGGACCTGTCTCTAAAAAATCAAATATGGAACATTCTAGGATAGCCTTCTTGGTTTTTTTTCACATTCTACGCGCTGGCCCTTATTTCCCTACTTGGATACGTTAACAAGAGACTAACATCTACATAGCTTAATGTGACAAAGTACAGCTAAGTTCAAACCCAAACACATAAACTGAGCATAATACTAATGACCCCACATGTAGCCAAGTTTAGGAGTATTAAAAACCTCTTTCAGTATTATTTCTCATGTGTCATCTATGACAGTGAGAGAAAAAAAAAAGTGTATAAAAATGTGTACTGGTGCCTAGTAAGAAGGAACTATTCTCTGAAAATACATTTAGTAACAAAAATAACTTTTAAACACTTGTATTATGCAGGAATGGATATATATTAACACATTAAATGAAGTTGACCAGACAAAACATGAAATATCTTCGGTTCACACTGCCTGCAATGAAATAAAATTCAAAGTGAAATTAACAATCACTGCATTTTTTATACCACTCACAAATTTTTGGGTTAAAATATTAGCATTGGAATTGCTCTGTAATTAATACACTGTACTTAAGATATTTCAAAAATTAAGAAAATTACCAATTCTAAAAGTAAGCCTTTTCATGTAAACTAAGGCAAGTAAAGATAAAAGAAGAAGAAAGGTTACTATTAAATGGAAACTTGTCATCAAAAGCAATGAAGAGCTTAAGGAGAATTGCAAGTATGTGAAAAATAAATGTTATCATCAATGCTTGCATTAAGTACGCACAATGTTTGTCAGAAATATAGACCTTGGGAGATCTGAAAAAACAAATTCAATACTACATCACAAAAAATATAAACTAAAATGTTTCAGCAATGCTAAAATCGGACCTTACCTCTTTTCTTTTCTCCAAAAGGAGCTCTAATTTCTCATTTGCCCGCTTTCCAGCTATTTTGTTTCTCTCTGCCTCATACTGCCTCTGTGTATTGTCTTGGTGGATGCTCAAGTTCAAGGCAACATTGACAAGTGCTGTCATAAGCTTCATAGCTACAAAAGTAAAATCCAAACATTACAAAGTTAAGAATGCAACAAGCTTACAACATTAAGAGGTTCACAAAAATAATATAGATACACTGCTTTATATGTATACTAATGGGGAAAAAATGCCTGCCTGCAGTATGTTCCAGCATTGCCAGGCACTATGGATTAATTAACTTTACTTCAAGTATATACCAAATGAAGGAAACGTTTCAGACCACCACCAAGACAGTTGTCCTTCCAAGATCTAATCGCCCTGAAGTGGCCACACAAGAACAGGACAACACATATTTTTGCTGAAACTAATGGAAGACATGATGGTCACATCAATGACAGGTCAAAGAAATACAGCCTTCATGCTGCTAGTCTTAAAACAAGATGAGTCAGCTTGTGGTAGACTACCTAGAACCTCTGCAGTTTAAAGATTGGAGTAGATGATGCAATTATCCATCTGCTCCACAAGGCTTACTCTCACCTGGACAAATGAGGCAGCAATGTAATGATTATGTTTTTCAATTTCTCCAGTGCATTTAATACCATCCAGCCATCCCTGTTAAGGGGTAAGCTTGAATATACACAGGTTGTTGAGTCTATGGTGTCCTAGATAATAGACTACCTGTACAGCTGACAGAAGACTGTGAGATTCATGGACTATATTTCTGATATAAATGTATAAAGCCAGACAGAATAAAGATAGAAACCTTTGTGCAGAAAGAATGGTCTCCAACTTAACATTAGCAAAACAAAGGAACTGCCTATTGACTTTCGCCACACTAAAGAGCCTCTCTGTTCTGCCACTATTCTGGGAGTGGATGTAGAGGTGGTGCACTGGTATGAGTACTTGGGGATAGATAGATACTTTATTAATCCCAAGGGGAAATTCACATTAATGACAGGTTGAACTGTAACACGATGAAATATATAAAGCAATAAGGACAGAGGAGACTCTTTTTTCATAGGAGACCTCATATATAATAGTAGTGACATCTTTCACATCTTCTACAACTCTATGACACCTGGTACAATTTTCTATAATGTTGTGTACTAGGCTGGTAACATCTCTTCAAGAGAGGCCCACCAAATTAATAAGTTAATTAACATGGCAGACTCAGTTATGGGACACACTCTGGACCATCAGAATGTAGTAGCAATGGACAGAATTAAAACAAAACAGTGCTAATATGAACAACTTACAGATCTACTCTCTGACACACCAACACTGTGTAGTTTCAGCCAACTACTACTGGGACTCTGTTATACCAACAGCAATATGCCTGTATAATGCCTCACTGTAGCAGCAATTGCCAACTTACCCACAGTAATACACTGCCAGGCCACACACACATACCTGCTGTGGTCACAACTTTACTGAGAAATGATGGCATGTAGGTATGCTACCTTAGCTACTTTCTCTCCCAACTTTAACTACAGAGAGAACCTTATGCTCTGTATCAATACAACCAGATATGTGAACTCTGCCTACTAATGGCTCACAATTGTAGATTCAGAAGCTCATTAGCCCCATATGCCAGAGGACTCAAAAAGGCGTGGCTGCAAGAGATGATCACACAGGATGCTGATGGACTGAAAGACAACTAAAGTCATAGTTCACAGATACTGCTTACCAATAATTTTTGTTTTTGTCCTGGATTCTTCATCTAGACTTGTCATTTGTTAATATTTATTTAAGCAAAGAAGGTTGAAATTTCAGTCCAATGTTGAGTGATCATTTACTTTTTTCCATGAGTAAATCATTTAAACTTTTATTTAATTTAAGATTAATTAAAATGACATCAGGATTAAATTTAGGCAAAAAATGTGTATACTTTAAGGTGCAAAACATTTCTACCCACTGTAAGATATGAAAAAAACATTATACAGTATAACTACAGGTAATGCACAAAAACTGGCCAGAAATGTTAAACTTTAAAATAACTAAATGTACAAAATTCACAAAAGAAAGTGGCAATATCGTGGCAACCAAACAACCAAGTATAATAAACACTCTTCAATCTTAGATGCACATAATTCACATACCTATAGCACATCTGGAGCAATAGAAAATTTTTAGCCCAAAAGGCTGACATTTACTGGAAATTCTATGTTAATTTTGGTTGTGAGAATGGTGCTAATAAAAGGATAACATACATTAAAAATAAGTACTTTCTCAGGTTAATGAATTTAAAATTTTCTCTTTTTTCTAACATTATAAAGTACAGTGCATTTTGTTGCCATTTTAAAGAGGTAAGTTACACCTCATGGTAATCATGGTGAAGCAGTGAGTTATTACATTAATGTTTGTCATGATAAATGTTGTTTTCACAAAGGTATTCAATCAAGCAAACAAATCAAAGAGGGCTATAAGGAGGTAAGTATCTATGGTGGCCTCAGTGATGTCCGTTTATCAGAAAAGATTGTAATCCAACAGGATATAAACAAAGGTGTATCCATATATGTAACCAATGGATCTAGGCTCATTAGTCAATCTTACACTTAGGGTTTAATGCTAGGATGTTTTTATTTTTCAGCCCAGGACAAGAAAGTAGTGCTTGATGTATCACGTTGAGCTAAATTAAAACATGCTTGGTAGAGACTGAGGAAGAGTACGTTCTAACTAAATTTGATTTCAATTTGTGTACACCATGCAAGAATGATTTTTAATCATGATCTAAAAATCAATTTTTAAGATCTTTGATTTAGCAACTAAAGAATCTGCAGATTAAGTGGAGATAAATAATATATTATTTTGAGTCTTTATTTAAGGTGGAAAAATGGTAGAGATGTGGTTAATACTGTTGGCCCATAGTTCAAAAGTAACAGGGTTTGAATCCAAGCCTGGATACTGTCTGTATCAAGTTGATACATTCCCCAAGTGCAGTGTGGGTCTTCTTCCCGCAACCCAAAAATGGGGAAGTTAACTGAGCCACTCCTTGACAATAATGACCTTATAAATATACCCATTGTTACTGTGTGTGGAGGAGTTTGAAATGCAATAGACTGGAATTTTATTCTGGGATGGCTCTTTTCAATGATGTTGGGATATATGCTCAAGCTCTGTCAATTATGATAATAGAGATAAAAAAAAAGGATAGATGTGTTCAGTGTTATTTCTCGTTATCTAAATGTGTATAATTTAGAAAGCACTGGTAATGTTTTGTATTTCCAGTTTCTTTATCAGTTCTGTGATTTGGTAATTGCAGCCCCAAAAATAAAACAGACACTTAGATATTTCCCCAATTTATTCAGCCCTGCCTAATTGTGATTTTTCTGACAGATATTGATTGTAGTTTGATTTGTGATATAGTTCTTCAATCAATCTTTAGTTCAGAATTCACTGTTTAAAAGATTTAAAACACAATGGAGCATTACCACATGAGATACTATCAAAATATTAACTACCTTATACACTAATGCAGGAATGATGTTTTTATTACACTTTTTAATTGGCTTACAGCAAAGAACAATCAAACAAAGAACAACTATCACCAAAGCTGTGACTTGTTGCTTAGAAGTATAATGTAAATATTTCACAATCTGTAATCAATAGAACATTTACTGATATTCAGCATTTAGCTTATAAATTGAAAAACCACAAATTAACTATCAAAAAAGGATCACTAAATATAATAGAAATATTAACAAACCTGTGGCAGGTATGCACAGGAATTTGTGAGCCAGTTTGCTTAGCATCGGAAAGTTAACCTTGTGCACTAGTAGGGTTGCCAGATGTCCCTTATATATAGGACATGTCCCATATTTGATAATTTTGTCCCCTGTCCCATACTGACCTTTCAGGGACACCCAAATGTCCGTGTATTTAGTTCATTTTCAAATTTTGTAATAAAAATATTTTTTTTACTACATTCTTACGGAGTTGTAACTTTAAAAGTAATTATACTTTCTTTTCTTGGATTCTCTTGATGAAAATAACCCAAATGTAATGAGGAAACTTTTTGTTGTTCTGGACAAAGGTTTAACTATTGAATTACTGATTAGCAATCGTAGCACGGATCAAAACATTGACAACACAGAACATTGATTTTAAAATAATTCTGTTTAACAATTGAAAGGGTACTTTAGTTATCTACCACTTTTCTCCTATAAGCTTCTTTCAGGCGAGTATATTAATTTTTTCTTAATTAAAACATTTTGTAATAATTCTTGCAACAATTGTCTAACATTTAAAATAAAAAAAACAAACATTTGACAGGTGTTGAATTTTAATTAAAGGAAGATATATAATTGATATCACCAACCTGCAAGTGTACTGGTATGTCTGAAAGCTCGAACTTGGGAATCTGAAAGTCCAGTCAGTAAAGATATAACAGTGTCCATCATATATTCATCATAAATTATGCTGTATTGACACTGCCGAATTAAAACTCCAATAAATTCACAGAAATTGGAACGAAATTTCTTCCACTGAGGACCTGGCATGGTGAGTGGATAATCACCACTGTCCTATAGACAGGAAATGGTATGGCAAAAAAGAAAGAGATATTAAGGAAGTGTATTTTTTATTGCAACAAAACAGGTTCAGAAAAATAACATTTATAAATGTCCTAATACATAAAACATTATAAATAATTAAAAAAAAGAAACACTGATGCATGTATTTTGCAAAACAAATTTTCAGATTAAACAATGATAAAATGCATAACAGTGTATAATAATTACAGTAATGTAAAATGTATTACAATATAATTCAGTTTCAATAGTATACAGCTATTCAAACTTTATCTTCCTTTCATTTTCACAATATGCAGCAACTCTGTCTCAATACAAAAGCGCTGCATTAAGTGAATCTGTTTCCTGTTTATATTACGCTCTGATTTTTCAGGAAGTACCTATATAACAATACTAAGGCAAAAAAAAATGCATTTGACATGTTGTGAGCTAATGACTTTTGTTGTTGCTGCTGAAGTACAAACCGAGCATCAGAAAGGGGCAGAAAGGTATTTAAGTGGCTTTGAACATGGCATGGTTGTTGGGGCCAGACAGGCTGTCTGAGTATTTCAGTAACTGCTGATCTACTGGGATTTTGAAGCACTACCATCTCCAGGGTTTCCAGAGAATGGTGCGAAAAAGGGAAAATATCCAGTGAGCAGCAGTTTTCCGGGTGAAAATGCCTTGTTGATGCCACAGACAATAGTAGAATGGCCAGACTGGTTCATGCTAATACAAAGGCAAAAATAACTCAAATAGCCTGAATGCAAAACATGATGAACCTTGAAGCAGATGGGCTACAGCAGAAAGAGACCACACTGGGTGCCACTCCTCTCAGCTAAGAACAAGCAACTGAGGCTACAATTCGCACAGGCTTACCAAAATTGGCCAATCGAAGAATGGAAAAACGTTGCCTGGTCTGATGAGTCTCAAGTTCTGCTGCGACATTTGGATGTTATGGTGGCATCAACAACATGAAAGCATGGATCCATCCTGCCTTGTATCAACAGCTCAGGCTGGTGATGTCAGTGTAAGGGTGTCGGGGATATTTCTTTGGCACACTTTGGACCCTTAGTAACAACTGAGCATCGTTTAAATGCCACAGCCTACCTGAGTCTTGTTGCTGACCACATCCATCCCTTTATGATCGCAGTGCACCCATCTTCAAATGGGTACTTCCAGCAGGAAAATGCCCCATGTCACAAAGCTCAAATTATCTCAAACTGGCTTCTTGAAAATAGCAATTAGTTCACTGTCCTCAAATGGCCTCCACAGTCACCAGATCTCAATCCAACAGAGCATCTTTGGGATTTGGTGGAACGGGAGACTTGCATCATGGATGTGCAGCTGACAAATCTGCAGCAATTATGATGCTATCTTGTCAGTATTAACCAAAATCCCTGAGGAATGCTTCCATCACTTTGTTGAATCTACAGCATGCCATGAAGAATATGGCAATTCCGAAAGCAAAAGCAAGGTGTACCTAATAAAGTGGTCAGTGAGGATACCTTTAGAGTTTTGTTTGTAGGATCACATAGGGTGTTTTAATTCTACATTATTAAGTTGCCAATGAGGACATTAACATTGCAGAAGGTTAGAGTGGGTTTCACTGTGGTGACGCTATAAACTTTTAACAGATCCTTTTCCTCTTTTGTTATTTACTTAAAAGTAGGAACAATTAATTTTACTTTATGAGGTGAAGATCACAAATGCATAGAATCTGAAAGGCGTTTATCAATGTTGACCTTGTGGGTTAAAAAAAGACAAACTATTGCTTACACTGACTTAGATATTGAAGAAAAAATAGCTAAGGTTTAATTAGCTTGATTACTAAATCTGTAAATACTGTAAAATGCATTGTTAGTGTTAAGACGATTTATTCTTGGAGTAAACTTAGTATTTTATCTATTTTTATATTTGTGATAAAATCGCTAATGAAGAACAAAATAATTTTAGCAATTGATTCATATGAACAGAAATTGTATTTTTTTTTAATTAGATGTGTATTAATCTTTTAGAAGTATTATTACCAAGGCTGAAGAGTTACACTTTTTTCCCCACATGGTGTACTTAAGCTAAAATCTGGCTTTTTTCCAAATGCCAAACCATTCTATCAGCTGAACATGCAACTAAAAACTTACAGAGAATAAACCACTTGACATATGAGTCTAATCTTTTCCTTAAGGAATGATCCTGTACAAAATACTTATTCAAAATAAACTGTGAAAAAAAAACTATTGTTCAATATCTAATAATAAGTGACATACTATTCTATTAATATGTTGGACCTGCTGATTACCACAGGTAGTGCTGCCCATGTCTGCATGTATACATCAGAAAATTTTGTTTCTTATGGTTTTCCAATTGGAGCACAGGCAGGTCAAGTGATTTACTCATGGTCACAAACTGACAGTAGCAGGACTTGATCCCATAACCCCAGGGTTTAAGTCCAAAGCCTTAACCACTAAACCACATTGCCTGCCATACATTTCAAAGCGTTGGATCAGTGCTCTCCTCTATGAATTAGTCTCAAATTATTGACTGTGTGTGGTAACTTTTTTTTTTTTTGTCAGTCCTCTTCTAACCGATTTTGCAGAGCCATTGAAGTGCAAATGGCCACATACGCAACAGGAAGGGTAGAGGGGAAAAAAACATGCAGGTTCAAGGCTAGTACTTTCTAACAACTGGACATTATGGAGAATCAGAATTTAAAAAATTAGCCACCTTATTTTTTTTAAATATATTGTATTGATGTAATGTATAAA
Organism: Polypterus senegalus; assembly: GCF_016835505.1. Classification (NCBI taxonomy): domain Eukaryota; kingdom Metazoa; phylum Chordata; class Cladistia; order Polypteriformes; family Polypteridae; genus Polypterus; species Polypterus senegalus. The sequence continues at coordinate 161,863,849 of NC_053154.1, forward strand.
TCTGCAATGTGGTTGTTTATGTAAGTTCATGTATATTTACTAGATGTTACAATCACAAAAATACAAATAAGTATGTAATACAGCATATAATAATCCTGGAATTTTGATATTATATACAGAAAATGAAAACTGAAACATTATGCTAAGTTTAAGACCACAGTCTTATTTCCTTGACCTGCGTGCTTGTAAATGAAGCCCTAAAAGTATATACAGTGATGAAAGAGAGGATATAATTTAAATAATTACTAAAGTCCTTTGTAAATTACTAGACTTTTATTTATATAAAAATGGCACAAGAAATCCCCATTAGTGCATCACTTGCTTGGGTCAGTGACTATAAAGTCTTGCATTGTGCATGCTCTAAAGGATAGCACTGTTTTAATTGGTACAAAAAAGTTAGAATTACCTCTCTTTGTGGGAACACGTATTTGCAGTGCACACTACTCTGCTTCTTGTTGGACTTTAAATAGCCAAAATATCTCCAGACTAGTGAATTCCTCTGACCCTTCTTTAGTAAGATTACTGCCAAAAGTTCATGTGCAAGGAAGATATTTTATATTCGCTAGTGACATTATTAGAGCATTTTACATGCACAAGTTAACTGCATGGTGTACAGCTGCTGCAGCCCAAACATTAACATGCATGTTGCTGCCACCTGCTACTATGCTCAGTGCTGTGTGCATTAGCCTAACCTGACGTGGCTATAAACTCTATTCCAGCCATATGACTGGTTTGGCACAGCACTAGTCTCATTATCATTGGCTTTTTGTTGTCTGTCAAAACATAGAAGTAATGAGTTCTGTCGACTTTCTATTGACCATGTCTTATATTTCTATCGAGGAAAAGTTATTTCAAGATAATTAACTTTATCATTTTATCGCCCAGCCTTACTTAATATTAAACAAATTATTCACAATACATTTTCCAGTTTTACATGCCTCATTCAATTCATTAGTATAAATGGTTTGTCTGAAGGTAAAAAAAAAAAAAACTGTTTTATGAAGCAAATAGATGTTTTTACAAATTATACAACTGTTCTCCCCTATAAGTCAATGCAATAGTTGCTACCATTTACTTTATAAAAAAAGTGTGTGTGTATATATATATATATATTTTTTTTTTTCTGCAGTACATTGAAAAAAATAGCACATAGCTTGTATAAATGTAAAAAATTAAGTGAAACACACTGTTGAGATTATACTTTGAATACTGCCTGCAATTTTAACAAGGCCATAAAAGCCCTAGAGAAATTCACAGATCTACCATTCTTATTACATGACTGACGAATAATACTAAAAACAAATAAATAACAAGGAAGTTTCAAGAAGATTAATGGTTACTGTATGCTTAATGTAAAAATTCAAATGGTGTACTGAATTAACTAAGTAAATTTGAAGTGAGCTGTTGCTTGAAAAAATATATTCATCACTTAGGGCATAACAAGCTACATGATTTTATGCCATTTCACACAAATCCTTAAACATTCCCATTCTACAATGAGAAGGTATAAGAAATGTCCCAAATACAATTAAAAAGTTCACATTAGGGGTTGTTAAAACAAAATGTAACATTGAATGAGATTTTTCCTTGATAGCATAATTTCTATTTTATTTCTTGAACACTTGTAGTAGATAAGATGCAAAAAGTACCGAGCAAACAAAACACATCAAAGTAAGAAACATTCAGATATTTTAGATTACCCTGTTACTACAAAAAATCAGGAGGGTACCGTACACTGCTACTAAATATTACTTTCCAAAGTAACGTTCACTAAATATGGAATACATTAACTGATTTAGTGACTGATGAGCAGAGTATTTACTATTGCCTCCCTAGTCTTACAGTATTTTCTACTGTATTTCAGTAGTTACACACAATGGATAATTGTTCTTTACATTATATACTTAGATAGTAGAGATTCTAGAAATGAATGTTAAAATAAAGATACTGAGTCAAAATGCATTCTCATTGAGTGTGCTGGATGTGCTTCTGTATAGTGACATTCACTATCAATGAAAATCTCAACTACAAATTAAAATATGTTTAAGCTATTTTAGACTACAACTTTAGAATTTCCCAAACTTGCCTCATCAAATTCTTCTGTCATTTTTCTGATGATTTCTGCATTTTGCATGTTCCTGAACATCTCAATTCGTACAGTTCCTTTACAGAAAAAATTAGCAAAAAGTCAAACAAAACAAATCAACACACACAAAACTGCAGTGAATAAAATTAATCAAAAATGCACACCTAGATTTTCAAGTGAAGAACTGCGCAAGGAAAAAAAATATTTATTACATTTTCATAATATGAACAAACAATATAAGCCTGTTCTGTACTCCAGTAGTCTACTGGTGCATTTCACACAAAACTTCTTAAATTTACATTTATTCAATAAAAAGTTATGTCTCAAAATGAAATTTAGAAATGTGGATAAACTACAATACTAGTCATAAAAACCCCACTAAATAGACTCCAAACAGACACAAGCCAGAAAAATGTATTTATGAAAAACCTCACAAATAAACACATTTTGGAATACAAAATTAAAATAAGTATTATCTACACATTTATGTTGAGACACTAGGCATGCCTCGTGACCTCCACCTATATGTTCTGAACCACCTTATTGGTTTGACCCACTCAGTATTAATAAGGTTTTGAGCAGTTCCCATAGAATCACACATTAATTGAGCTTAGTGTCTCTTTGATGTTCCCTACACAATAACAAACCAAATTACATCTTTCAATGCGATAATGTGATAACACTTTGTATAAAGAAAACAATTGTCTAGATGGGAGCCAATTCACAACCTGATTAGAGTTAAACTGGACAAGTGAACAGTCAATATAAAGTTGCTGTTCCATTGCCCTCATAAGCAATATAAATAACGCACCTCATACTTTTTATTTATTGAATGCCTTTAAAAGTTGAATTTAAGGGTTTTGGCTTGCTAAAATTTAAGTGATTTACAAACTTAACAATGTGATATCACTTACAACATCCCTCACCTAGCATAACAAAATTATTTAATTTGTGTGCAATATTTTGTGCACTGTAGTAAAAATCATCCAAGAATGAGCTATGGTTTTTCTCAATGGCAATGCAAGGTCCAGTAAAAATAACTAAGGAGCTAATTCATTGAAAACAAGATGTGCATTAAATTGACATTTAAACTATTACACAAAATTAGCTTAATGGTCATCGATCATCACTACATTCATATTTGTCTTATACCTATTTAAAACATACCTTTACACCCAGAACACTGAATAAAGAAGTTGATCAGATCAAGAAGTGCTATGTCTCTATCTTGCTTGTAGGACTCAATCCAGTCATCAACAACACTCTACAATAAGCAATACATACATCAGAAAATACCAGAAAAGAGCAATTGACACATGCTTAACACATTTATATTAAAAAGTACAATTAAAAAATCAGATGTGTTTAAAGACTTAAAACTAAAAGGAAACCAAAACTAAAGGCGAGAATTTCAAATATAGTGAATCTGGAGACAAAAATGTAATTTAAAGTGGGTACTAAATTTCTTAAAACACATATATAAACACAACAACTAAATAAACCATGGGTATATATAATGGTTTAGTTTTTTTAAAAAATATAAGACTAATTAAAGTCTTACCATCGTTATTAACTGACCTGCATGGCACTTTTGCCCATCTTCACAACTTCAAACAGTGTGATGGGCTCTCCTTCTCCATTTTGCTGGGGAACACCATTAGCCTTCCTACTCCCCCTAGGTCCTGAAAACTGGCTTTTTTCTGCAGGGGATTTTCGAGGCTTCTTGTTGGCAGACTATATTTATAAGAAGCGAGAAAATACATTACCTTTGACTTTTTTTTTCTGTTAAGTACATACCGAATAACATTTAGTTAATATAAAGATTGAACACTTATTTCCTGACTAAGGGAACAAGAATACATGAAACTTTCAGATGTCCTTTTCAAATTCATTTCTAAAAGAAACAATGATTATTATGGAATGTCATTCTAACACACCGATCCAGTTTAGGATCACCGGATGCTAATGGCTACTCTGGCAGCACATATACCCAATGCAGGAAGCACCTCTAGATTAAGCAATTCAATTTCGTATATTTTTTATACTCTACATAGCCAGTTTAACAGACTGTGCATTAACAGACAGAATTGCAGAAAAAATTAAATTTCAATATTTTTCCTCTTTAATATATTCAGAACAGCATATACAAAACATACCGGTGGTCTACCGGGTCGTCCTCTTTTTCTCTTGCCTTTAACTTCACCAGTATCCTCCATTTCACTCATGGTGACACTCAAACTTACAGTTTCCACCTGGCCAGACTCATTTGTTGAGTCCCTATAAAAACAAAGTATATTTTACACCCAGACAGACTTTTTACATATATGTATAATTGTATGTTTGTGTGTATGTATATATTTAACACACACACACACACACATATATGTACAGTGCATCCGGAATGGATTCACAGCGCATCACTTTTTCCACATTTTGTTATGTTACAGCCTTATTCCAAAATGGATTAAATTCACTTTTTTTCCTCAGAATTCTATACACAACACCCCATAATGACAACGGGAAAAAAGTTTACTTGAGATTTTTGCAAATTTATTAAAAATAAAAAAATTGAGAAAGCACGTGTACATAAGTATTCACAGCCTTTGCCATGAAGCTCAAAATTGAGCTCAGGTGCATCCTGTTTCCCCTGATCATCCTTGAGATGTTTCTGCAGCTTAATTGGAGTCCACCTGTGGTAAATTCAGTTGATTGGACATGATTTGGAAAGGCACACATCTGTCAATATAAAGCCCCACAGTTGACAGTTCATGTCAGAGCACAAACCAAGCATGAAGTCAAAGGAATTGTCTGTAAACCTCCGAGACAGGATTGTCTCGAGGCACAAATCTGGGGAAGGTTACAAAAAAATTTCTGCTGCTTTGAAGGTCCCAATGAACACAGTGGCCTCCATCATCCGTAAGTGGAAGAAGTTCAAAACCACCAGGACTCTTCCTAGAGCTGGACGGCCATCTAAACTGAGCGATCGGGGGAGAAGGGCTTTAGTCAGGGAGGTGACCAAGAACCCGATGGTCACTCTGTCAGAGCTCCAGTGGTCCTCTGTTGAGAGAGGAGAACCTTCCAGAAGGACAACCATCTCTGCAGCAATCCACCAATCAGGCCTGTATGATAGAGTGGACAGACGGAGGCCACTCCTTAGTAAAAGGCACATGGCAGCCCACCTGGAGTTTGCCAAAAGGCACCTGAAGGACTCTCAGACCATGAGAAACA